>NW_027411755.1:201668422-201738422 GCF_047663935.1 Musca autumnalis
CTTCTCATAAAAGACCCAAAAGTCTTCTCATAGAATACCTCAAAGTCTTCTCATAGAATACATCAAAGTCTTCTCATAGAATACCTCAAGGTCTTCTCATAGAAGACTTCAAGGTCTTCTCATAGAAGACCTCAAGGTCTTCTCATAAAAGACCCAAAAGTCTTCTCATAGAATACCTCAAAGTCTTCTCATAGAATACCTCAAAGTCTTCTCATAGAATACCTCAAGGTCTTGTCATAGAAGACCTCAAGGTCTACACGTAGAAAACCTCAAGATCTTCTCGTAGAAGACCTCAGGATCTTCTCGTAGAAGACCTCAAGATCTGCTCATAGTAGACCTCAAGGTCTTCTCATAGAAGACCTCAAGACAGCAAGGTATTTTCTAATAGAAGACCTCAAGGTCTTCTCATAGAAGATCTCAAGGTCTTCTCATAGAAGACTTCAAGGTCTTCTCATAGAAGACCTCAAGGTCTTCTCATAAAAGACCCAAAAGTCTTCTCATAGAATACCTCAAAGTCTTCTCATAGAATACCTCAAAGTCTTCTCATAGAATACCTCAAGGTCTTCTCATAGAATACCTCAAGGTCTACACGTAGAAAACTTCAAGATCTTCTCGTAGAAGACCTCAAGATCTTCTCATAGAAGACCTCTAGGTCTTCTTATAAAAGACAGCAAGGTATTTTCGTAGAAGACCACGTATTTTCGTAGAAGACCTCATAGAAGTCCACAAGGTCTTCTCATTGAAGACCTCAAGGTGTTCTTATTAAAGACATCAAGGAGTTCTCATAGACAACCTCGAGGTCTTCTCATAGAGGACCACAAGTCTTCTCATAGAAGACCTCACAGTCTTCTCATAGAAAACATAAAGGTCTTTTCACCCGGTCTTCTCAAAGAAGACTTCAATGTCTTGTCATAGAAGACCTCAAGGTCTTGTCGTAGAAGACCCCAAAGTCTTCACATTGAAGACCTTAAGGTGTTCTCATTGAAGACCTCAAGGAGTTGTCATAGAAAACCTCGCGGTCTTCTCATAGAGGACCACAAGTCTTCTCATATAAAACATAAAGGTCTTCTCATAGAAGACTCAAGGTATTTTCACCCGGACTTCTCAAAGAAGACCTAAATGTCTTGTCATAGAAGACCTCAAGGTCTTGTCGTAGAAGACCCCAAAGTCTTCTCATAGAAGACCACAGGATCTGCTTAAAGAATACCACAGGGTCTTCAAAGACCACAAAGTCTTCTCACAGGACCACAAGGTATTCTCATAGAAAACCTCAAGATCTTCTCATAGAAGACCACAAGGTCTTTTCATAGAAGACCACAAAATCTTTTCTTAAAACACCAGAAGGTGTTCTTATAGAAGACCACAAGGTCTTCTCATAGAAGATCGCAAGATCTTCTTATAGAGAATAGGTCTTCTCTTAGAAATCCACTAATATTCATACCACCATTTTCATGCTGCTCTCAAAATATTGCTTTAAAGTAGCTGCAATGCAATTTTTCCAGCACTTTTTTTGCATTTGCTAGATATTGGGAACATTTCAGTGAGGCACACACTGACAAACGAACCAGATTCATATCTTCTTTGTTGTCCGTGCACATACAAAGCAAGCATTATTTTACAGTTTTTTCTCTCCTTGAGTATTTGAGCTTTTAGTCCACCTGGCCTCAAGTGGTTGATAAGTTAAAGATGGAAACGGAACAGCAAAAAAAAAAAAAAAACAGTAAAGTTCATTTAAACAAAAACAACATTGTTTAGTTTAACATTTGTTTATTCACGTTCATGCAGCAATGGTTGCAGCAGTAGGAGCAGCAATGGAATCATCAGGATCATCATCAGCAGCAGCATAGTTTATTCGTTCAATGGCACCTGTATCCTTGACTGGCATGAATTGGAAAAAAAAGAATAGAAAAACCAAACGGAAAAACTCGGTTATTATTTCATGAAACGGTCATTGCCTTGGCTATTTATTGCTCTACACCACCAACCACCACATCCACTCGTGCCATATTCACTGAATTTTCTAGTAGATTAAGGTTGTCGGTTTGCTTGTTTGTGGTCTTCAATGGTAGAGATGCTGATGGTGGACTTAATGTTATTTCTACTCTACCTCTTGAGAAGTTTTTTTAATTGCCTTAATATAAACTACAACTACAATTGTTGCACCGGTAGTTAGCTTCTGCCGCCTTTGCTTGCCCTCAATGTTCTTGACTTTTTAGCGCTGGGGTATTATTTAATCCTCTATGTGTATTTTCTGTAATTTTATTGAGTTCATTGTTGGTGTTTTCTCATCTCTCATCTACAACCACAAAGTACCATTTCCACTTGACTTGATGATACGCTGGCACGATGCATAGCAGAAGAGCATTCAATTATCCCGTAACATAAACAGCATGGACTCGCTTTAGGCCATTCCTTTAATTAGTAATCACAGACACATATTTGGTATTGAATTTCCTTAAAGGTTCCACTGTTGCATGGCATGCAGTTCTCATCATCATCATTTATTTCATCGTTCATTGTCCTCCTGCCTCTTAACCTAAGGCAAGTTTTCCTTTAATTGAGTGATAACACGACAAGAGAAGCACTATATTATCGTGTCTTGTGGGGACCAAAAGATAACTTATTCCTCCTCCTCCTTCTTCATCCTCTTCACTACCTTTCTTTTTGAAATAACAACATGACCATTGCCTGGAAATCAGGTAATTGCAAGAGCTGTAAATGTGTCAAATGTCGTAAAGTTTTAGCATGACAATTTCTTCTACAATTATGCCCTGAAATCAATGAAATTCCAATTAAGGGCATTAACATACTGACACACACATACGCATGAAGTGTCTTACATACATTTATAATTACAGGTGTACACTCCCACAGATCCATGTTAGTGGTACATTTAGTGCTGCTGCTACTACTGCTCCTCTCTAAGTAATGACAATTACCCTTTCAGCAGATTGTTCGTTCAGAACATGAAGCTCTCACAGCTGCTTTGAAATACTTCAAATCAAAGCAGAAATTTTACTTAAGGCCATCCATGAATGAATGATAAATTGTGAAAATTACTAGTGCAGTAATTTAAACTAATTGCAGAACTTTTCTAACATCAAATATATTTTTACAGTGTTTTATTTAACTTGCTTTGGTGTGTGTTTAGTTCAAATCTGGTAAATCGTTTTTAACACAGTTGCAGTTTACCAATCGAACTAAAACTTTGCACACTTTTCAGATGTGAATGACAATACATGACTATGAAATCAAAACCAATATTGGTCCATTTTTACACTGTTTTACAGTGTTTTATCTAATTTGCTTTTCAAATCTGGTAACTAATTTTTCACATAGTTGCAGTTGACCAATTGAACTCAAAATTTGCACACTTTTTACATTTTACATAAATGAAAATGACATCAAATCTAATATTGGTCCATTCTTACTGTGTTTTTACGGTGTCTAACTTGACCCCCTTTTCAAATCTGGTAACTGATTTTTAACACGGTTGCAGTTGACCAATCGAACTAAAACTTTGCACACTTTTCAGATTTAGATGACAATACATGAATATAAAACCAAAACCAATATGGGTCTATTGTTTCCTATAGCCCCCATATAACGGTAACACCCGATTTCCGGTATTTTGCTTTTCAAATCTGGTAACTAATTTTTCACGCAGTTGCAGTTGACCAATCGTACTTAAACTTTGCACACTTTTCAGATTTGGATGACAATACATGAATATGAAATCAAAATTAATATTGGTCCATTCTTACAGTGTTTTTACGGTGTCTAACTTGACCCCCTTTTAAAATCTGGTAACTGATTTTTAGCACGGTTGCAGTTGACCAATGGAACTAAAACTTTGCTCATTTTTCAGATTTAGATGACAATACATGAATATGAAACCAAAACCAATATGGGTCCATTTTTTTAGCCCCCATATAACGGTACCACCCGACTTCTGGTATTTTGAGGATTTTGTCTTCATTTTTACCCCGAATTTGCTGTAACTTGGCATTTGGAGTTCTCAATAGTCCAGGAACTTCCCTACTAAAAATTGTGGACGTAGGTCAAGGTTTAATATAGCCTCCATATAACGGTACCACCCAATTTCAAGCATTTTAATCTACATTTTCTGCTCAAATGGACTGTAATTCGGCATTTGGGGTTCTCAGTGGTCAACAAAATTTATTTACTAAAAAGTTAAAAATAAAATATAATTTAAAAAAAATTAAGTTTCAGTGTTTTATTTAGAAATGCACTTAAAACAAAAAAATAATTTGTCGCTTAGCCTCAATAAATATATTCTTTCTCATGATAGAATCTCTCAAATAAAACGCATGCCGTTTAATTTTGCCACCATTCATAATTTAAATGCAAGCGTTTTATTTGAGAGATTCTATCATGAGAAAGAATATATTTATTGAGGCTAAGCGACAAATTATTTTTTAGTTTTAAGTAAATAAAACACTGAAACTTAATTTTTTTTAAATTATATTTTTTGATAGCAAGTAAAACAATGTGTGTGAAAATAAATTGGAATTTAAATTGGAAAATTTAATTTTAGCAAAGACACACACCGTTAACAGGGCGATTAAGATATGACATATTAAATTAAAAAAACCAAAAAGTGTAAATAATATTGAACTAAATTAAGCGAGAAACTATTAAAATGCTTTTAAAATAAATAACTATAAAATATGAAGAATATTAAATTGAATTAAAAAGTATACAAATTAATTAATATACTAATATTTGAATAAATAGAAGCATGTGCTGTTGGTTTTCGTTCCTCTGTTCAACAAAGGGGCCGCGTGCGTCCAGGGGATATTTTTTTGGAATCAGCATCGAAAATACCTTTTGACCATGCATTTCGGATTGTTCTAAATCTGTTCAGAGGTTGGTAAAAAATTATTTTCTATACCCCCAAGAGCAAATTTGCTGAAGTGCATATACTGCTGGGCCCACTGTTCAAAAACGGTGATGGGTGCGTCGACGGAATAAATTTTTTTGGAATCAGCATCGAAAATACCTATAGCCCATGCATTTTGGATTGTTCTAACCCTGTTCAGAGGTTGGTAAAAAATTATGTTATATACCCCCAAGAGCAAATTTGCTGAAGTGCATATACTGTTAGGCCCACTGTTCAAAAAAGGTGATGGGTGGTCGACGGAATATTTTTTTCTTGGAATCAGCATCGAAAATACCTATAGGTCATGCATTTCGGATTGTTCTAAACCTGTTCAATGTTTTACCAACTTCTGAACAGGTTTAGAACTATTCGAAAAGCATGGGCTATAGGTATACTCGATGCTGATTCAAAAAAAAAAAAAAAAAAAAAAAAAATATTCCGTCGACGCAACCATCACCGTTTTTGAACAGTGGGCCCAACAGTATATGCATTTCAGCAAATTTGCTCTTGGGGGTATATAAAATAATTTTTTGCCAACCTCTGAACAGGTTTAAAACGATCCGAAATACATGACCTATAGATATTTTCGATGCTGATTCAAAAAAAAAAAAAAAATTATACCGTCGACGCACCTATCACGTTCCAATTTATTTTCACACACATACTAAAACAAGTAAACAACCTTTAATTTCGGTCGGGACGAACTCTTTATATTACCCACTATGAATTATTCTGAACTTATATAGAATAATAATAATAATTAATTTCTTGTCCACAATTTTAGGTAGAGAAGTTTTTCGACGACATATATACCCCAAATGGCTAAATTAAATCAAACAAGTAAAAAGGAACAGTCGGATTTGCCGACAGAGATATACCTTCAGCCAGGGACGTACGCAGGTACGTCGAAATGGTTTGGTCGACTAACATTTTTTGAGCTACTTTAAGAAATTATTACGTTTTTTCACTAAAATAATTTTTTACTTTTGGAATTTTCAAATGAAAACTTAGATTGTTCTGAATGTCATGTACTAAAAATTTACTTTATGAACAAGTTGCCTAAGAAATATTTAATTTGTTTTAATACTCTTTTTGAGAAAACTTCCAGAGAAATCTGTATTACTTCTTTTTCTCATGTAATTTCATTATCAAATAATAAAGCGTCGAGGAATTCTATAATAAATATACAGGTCTTGAGGCTTTAAACTCATTCTTTTTCAAAAAATTACGAGTTTAGTATTGTGCGGATTGAGAGTGCATGAAATCAAGTGTTTTCCGTGGAGCATATCTCTTAAAACCAATAAGAAAATTGTTTTACTGCCTTATTTTTTTATTATTTATTTTATGGAGAAAAATGTATTGTTGTGCGCCATAAAGTGCTAATATATGCTATACGTAGCATACCCACCTGAATTTTTTCCTATCATTAACAAAGTTGTAGCTGAAAACAACCGCAAACAAATCGAATGCTCAAACATTGCACAGTGTCCGATTTTCCGAAAAACCTGGCCAAAACTCTAAAAATGAATGGATTTTGACCTTACCTTTGGTTCTTATGTTTTTCGGGCCGCTGATTACATTTTTGATATTATTTAACCCTCAGGCGGTCATTTAAGGGGTCTTTTTGGTCCCTCCTCCTTTAAAATGTGATCTTATCGGATCAAATTATTCTACAAATTTGTTCGCCATCAATTTTTACTATGGGTCCTAGAATACACCAAAACTCTATACCTTACCTAAACTCCAGAAATATGCAAAATTATAAACACATTTTAGGGTTAAGGGCGTACTTCAAGTGAGTTTTGGCAAAATTGTCATACAAAGCATTATTTTAGAAGAATGCCGTCAAAGACAAAAATGTTCTCTGCTAAATTTTATTATAAGCTACCAAAGAAAAGAAATCTCTATTTGCATTACATACCAAGAAAATATCGGTATCAATTTTGCCAGAAAACCAAGAAACTAAAATAAGGTTGCAAGCTTCCACCATTTCTACAGTTTTGTAAATATTTGAGTTAAGATCACTTGGAATCCTTGCACTTTAGGTTATAATGTCTTTGGTAACTATACTGACAAGAATGCGAGGAATATTTTTCTTAAAAAAATTAACCCTCGTGTGAGTCATGAAAGGGGTCCCTTTGGTCCCTTTTTCCACAAATCTTTAAAATCTCCTATAAAATGTGATCGGATCAAACCAAAATATTCTAGAAATTTGTTCGCCATAAAATTTTACTATAGGTCTTAGAATATACCAAAACTTCAAATTATACCCAAAGTGACCCTATACTATATTCTGACATTCTGAATGAAAGAAAATCTGTACATACCTGCAAGACAAAATATCACATAAAAACAAAAAGTTCAAATATGTGCAGGATGTTTCGATGGAAATTGGTAAAAAAACCCTTCCTTTTTTATGAAATGATAAATTACACGGCCCAACTCGATCTTACTCACAACTATTTTCATAATTTATTGTGAAAATTGATCTTGAAAAAAATTAACAAGTAGACATCAATTATTAAAGAACGCGCAATTAATTGGCGACACTGAACATCTTAAATACGTTTCACATATTTTTCATTACAATTACAAAAAAGAAAATATTTAATAGCCGTTGTTTATTTTGCATATTATCATAGATTTATAAACAACTTAAATATTGAAAAAAAAAAAACAAAATTCCAAATAGGGTCACTTCGACCTGCATTTATACCCACTTATTAAACAAGAAATGTATATATTTTTTCATAACTACACGCACTGGGATCCTATAAACAATATCTGACGGTTTTTAGTGTAAATTGATAATTTTTTTTCGATTTTTGGCCAGGTTTTTTTGGAAAATCGGACACTGTGCATTGGTTAAATGGTATTAAAATCTGCTGTAATTTCGGGCTTTAGGCTAATGATAAAAATGTACCTCATCGAAATAATGGCCTTTGACTTCTCATATGTTTCGACAAAATCCGCTTCAAATAATTTGGTGTCGATTTAGCCCAGTTCTTTCGACTGTCTGGCTCGAGCGCATGATAACCCTCGAACTGATCAACCGAACTTTATGTCATATCGGACAAGTCTACCTTTGTCGAAGGTCCAAATCGATTTCTTCGAGACATAGATTAGGTTCGAATATGGATTATATCGGTTCACTCCTTCAGGTACCTCCCATACAAAATTTCAATATCCGATTTCACCGAACTTTGAACATCCTAAAATTACTTCCGGACGTACATGTGTATGTATATCAAGTACCAAGAAGGTCTATATGGGACAACATCTTATTTCAAAATAAGTGCAATAGAAGGGCTGTTCGAGAATCCATTGGACATTTTTGCCAATGCTACTCCTTGCGGTCTTGTTTACAGCGATATTCTATTTTTCGTGGGTAAGTCGATGCTTCCTGACATAACGGTTCAAAAGCTCTAAATCTTACTATTATCAACTAAAATGACGGATTGACACCAAAACTATCTAAAGGAATGACTTCCAAAATTAGGTCCACTTCCGAAATGCACCATTCTTTCATGTATCTTTTCCACAAAAATGCAAAACTTTTGCGCTCTTATCGAAGTCAAATTTATGATCACAACATAAACATTTATTCGCAACGCTCACAATAGTGAAGTTTTATACCCAAATATTTTGATATTTTTGTCGGAAAGTGTATACGTCCAAAAAGACCACGAAATTCTGAAACTCCCTGACAACACAATTTTTAGGACAGAGATATTGGTTGTGAAGCCCGTATTCGATCTGTCTATAGATTAAAGTCTATACTTTTAAGACTGATACTTTTTTACTTGTTTTCGAGAAAACAAAAGTTATGAATTTTTATAAGTTGGTGCCGACAGAAGTGCATAATCTTTGGTCATAGTCCTTGGAAAGTTTTAAATGTCATCGAGTTCATAAACATCTAATCGTATAATTAAGGTAGAAATAAGGCGGAACAACCATTGGGATATCAGATGGACTTTTTCCGACTTAACCTATTTTGTCAGGACTTTGCTAAAATTTTGCCGAGCCCAAATGTAGTCTCAATCAGTACTGCGTGTAGAATTCGTAGTATATGAATCGTAGTTGGTATCGCCCGACTCCTGATAAAAATGAAAATGAGTAGATTCTTGCAGTACTGGAACAGACCATAAATGTAATTTTCTGAATTTTTTAGTTGCATGGACTCTATAACTTCTGGTAAAATAGTAAAGTTTTCGTGTTTTTATGACATAAAATAATATTATTTTCTTACAATAGCTGGCAATGTTTGATTGGAAATGTTCGGTACAAGTCTAATCTGCACTCGGGGATTCGACTAATTCTTTCTATGGAGTTATTTATTTCAATTAATTAAGGTATACAAATAACGTTAATAGGTTTCTTAGATAGATCTTCTTATCAGCATCAGTCCTCGCGGTAAAATGTGTCCAATTGATAACTTAATAAGGCAAAAGTAACACAAAACTTTTTTAATTGGACTGAAGTTAATGTGTGATATATGGATATGTACTTTGAAGAATAAGAAAAACTGTAAATCTTTGAAATATAATCGAAAATGCCAAATAAAAGCTACTGTGGTTAACAATTCTGGGATGCACCAAAACGTAAACCTACATGTGCAATATTCATTTGAAAGACTTTTTAGTTATTGCGTCAATTCTGTTGGAGAATTTGGTTAAAAACTTCAAAATACCAGGCGGAACTTTTGTATGGAGACTATAATGAACGTATTATGATACGCTGCAGTTTACTCTGTTCCAAATTTCAAACTTATATCTATAATATTGTAAACTCTCTCTATTGAAATTATATACTTTGTGTCAATATTTCATATAAAATCAACTAAAAACCCTTTAAAATAGCTTTATGTAACGCTACACAACATTTTTTTAATTTCATGGTTTTTGGTCAAGTTTGGCCCCACCGAAATGAAATCCTGCGTACGTCCCTGCCTTCATCCTATGTGAATTGAAACTTTTATCTACGGACAGATGGAATGTATTTAGGGTCTTTTCAGAATTTTGTGGCCCTTTTTGGTCATATGAACTTGCCGACAAAAATGTGGATTAGGATTAAAGATCAAAAGTGTTGCGGAGGAGGTACTTAAAGGAATTGACCGGCATAGCTCATTATGGAAGTGGATTTTATATTGGGAGTTAGATATCGTGCCCACTGGTCAGGAACACATAAAACCGCTGTAAACAGGACCACAACGAACAGCACCGGTAAGCGTTTCCAAAGGATCTTCGAACAGACCATAACTGCACTTAGAAAAAAATGTTGAACTTTTGTGGCTGAGGAGAGAGGATCGATATGGCTTATCCTCGAACTACGTTTGGACAAAATATTACAAAGGCCAAATGTTGGATCGAATCGGCAGATCCGTTCTGGAGATATATTGCGCTCCAACCACTACACACGGTGTAATACGTGTTTTTTTCACCTTTCAGGCTATTTGATCAGGAAGAATGGAATTGCCCTTGATGAAACTTGTAACGTCGCACATTGGGGCAAGATTCCAAAAAACGGAGATTAATTCAGGGAAGCATTTGAGTGATCTAATGTTAATATCTTTCGAATATCTACACTTCAATCAATATAACTGAACACAGTTTTGGTGCAAACTGAGGGATTGGAGAGGTATATTCGAAGACCTCATAAATGGGTACGATAACAAGTAAAAAAGTGTCAGTCGGCTTTGCCGACAGAGGTATACCCTCAGCCAATGTGAATTGAAACTTTCATCTACGGTCAGATAGAATGTATTTAGCGTCTCTTCAGAATTTTGTGGCCCTTTTTCAACATTTGAACTTGCCGACAAAAATGTGGATTAGGAATTAACACAAATGTTGAACTTTTGTGGGGGAGGTACCCTTAGGGAGGACCGATATGGGCCATTTTAGAAGTTAAACTAAATTTTGACAAAATATTAGAAGATCCAAAGTTTGGGCCAAATTGGTTGCACCATTCAAGTGATATCGTCCTAACATTTTAGTGACATTTTTTAAATATTGGGGAGAAGTACCGGAAGTTGGGGACCGGTATTGCCCCACGAAACTAAGTTTGGATAAAATATGACGAAGACCAAATGTTGCACCAAATCGGTAGAACAGCTCGAGAGCCACATATGGTGACATAGGGCTTTTTACACCTTTCGGGATGTTTTCCCAAGAAATATGGACCTGCTCCTGAAAAAACTTTTACCGTCGTAATGGAGGTAGCGAATGCAAATCGCTTCAACAAAAATCAAAGTGATTCGAGAGCAGGTCTTAAAGTGAACTTATCCGAAACTTTGTGTTGGAGGTACCCAAAGGAGTGCACAAATATAGTCCATATTCGAAACTGATCTATATCTGGTAGATATATTAGGATGTGCAGATTATGGAATACATCAGTCACTCCCTTCAAGAGTTGTCGTGCGCATATTTTTTCCGAAGATTTTTGAATTTTTGTGAGGGAGGTACCTGAAGGAGTGGACCGACATGGTTTATCTTCGAACTTAAACTATGTTTGGACAAAATATTACGAAGGCCAAATTTTGGACCGAATTGGCAGATCCGTTCGAGATTTATCTTGCGCTCCAACCACTACACACGGTGTCATATGGGTTTTTTTTGCAGCTTTCAGGCCATTTTCTCAGGAAGTATGGACTAGCCCCTTATGAAACTTGTACCGTCGTATGGGGGACAGCGAATACAAGTTGCTACAACAAAAATCAAAGCGATTCGAGAGCAGGTCTTAAACTGAACTTTTCCGAAATTTTGTGTGGGAGGTACCCGAAGGAGTGGACCGATTGAGTCCATATTTAAACTTCATCTAAGTCTGGTAGAACTTTCACGATATACAAAGTGTGGCCCAAATCGGTTACTCCCTTAGAGTTATCGTGCGCACAAATTTTCCGAACATTTTCGAAGTTTTGTGGGGGAGGTACCGGAAGGAGTGGACCGATATAACCCATCTTCGAATTTAAACTAAGTTTGGGCAAAATATTACGAAAGCCAAATTTTGAACCGAATCGGTTGCTCCATTCGAGAGTTATCGTGCGCACCAGCCAACCAGAGAGACAGACAGACAGACGGACGGACGTGGCTAAATCAACTCCAAATTGTCTGAAACACATTTCGTCCAAACATACTTGGGGTCTGAAACCATTATTTCGATGAGGCACATATTGCCCGTAGGAAAGTGTATATACCCTCGTTAGCATAAATGCTGAGGGTATAAAAACTATGAAGTGTTTTTACGGTTTTGTCACATTTCTTTTTTGATGAATCTTAAATCTTCTAATACACTGTGCAACACTGGAAATTCAAGCAACTTCTAATGGGCATTTTCGGAAAGTACATATTAAGACTACAAAAACCTTAATTGGGTTTTGTGTTCTTAGATCGGGTTTAGATTTTATGGCCTCATCTAAACCGACCTAAAATGAGCCTTTATCTCCGAAAGTAACAAAAATTTTGCTGTGCAATCTTCAGCAATATTGTATACCTAAAGTAGTAGAACTTATGTGTCAAACAGATGAACTAGGAAAAGCTGCATCTAGCGCATCAAACTTGTTAAAATATAGACAAGTTTACATAATTTCTGAAATTATGGTCAGTAACAACTAAACTGTAGGGAGTTGAAACAAGTAACCATTCTATACATTTTCCAAATAATGTGGCCATCAATTCTTCAGAACATTCTGAAACTCTAAAATGGTTATTTCACGTTGTTAAAGGGGTATTTCATAACATACCTTTTACAAAACATATTTCAAACAATGTTCACACAGGCTGTTAATTCTCATGTTGGGGATTTCAATGAATTATTGAAATATTTACCAAATTGTTGTTGAAAAATTTGCTATACAAAAGGCGATTGAGGCATTTTACAACAATATAATGTTCTGAGGAGTTGTGTATTACATTCCAGAGAATATTTTCCCAAAAGGTAACATTAAGAAGAATTTAACATTTTGAAATATACACAAATTGTAGAATTTTTAGATATATTATAACATTTGAGGCAATAAATGCAGTTTTTCGAGTTCACTATTCCTCCAAATATTTTCTTCTTGCTCTTATCTACAAGTTTGCTGCAGATGTCAAAACAATATTCGTATTGGTTTCAGAGATACAGCCCCGATTTGTTTTTAAAAATCGATCTTTAACCATGTTTAGATGAGGCCATAAAAACCGAACCCGATCTAAGAAAACAAAACCCAAATATGGTTTTTGCCTATTGGTCCTCTACTTTCATAAAATTCTGGACAGAAGTTGTTTGCACGCGATTGGCTCAAAAATGTTGCACAGTGATATTATAAATTATTGGATAAGCTAATATTTGGCAAAAATTATTAAGTTAGGTCAATATTTTAGTGTAGCTCCCATACAAGGGTATCTCCCGATTTTATGTACTGTGCATTTTGAGGGGTTGAATATATTTCTATCAAACATCATCTCTATATATTCTCGTTTTTGAATAACCTTCATATAAAATATGCCGCTACTTTTTAACTCTAAATACTTTTCAAAAATAGGGAAAATGAAAACATTTTAAATTAATTTTTAATATGTTTCTAAATTTCTTTTGCCATAAATATATTTTTCTAAGATTCAGATATCTACCTGAAGTTGACGATTCCATTCTAAAATTGACACTTTTGATGCGTAAAAATATTACTCTTTATACACCAACAAATTTAATTTTTTATGGTGCTCTTCAAATTATTAAAAATTATTTTCTTTTATCACAGTGTAACTGTAGAAGTAAACAATATATGATCTTGACATTTTGGTTAAAGACTTAGAATTTTGTACCATGTAACGACAGTTATACCAAAAACCGAATTTAATTTTTTTTAATTAATCTCCAATTTTTGCGATTTCCTCTCTTGTGCATCGCCATAATTTCATATAAATCATTATATATAGTAACTATAACATAATGGTGGACCTGCACACATTGTCATATGTAGGGTGAACACAGACATTAAACCAAAACACGCCATACTGTTCAACAATAACAGGGAAAATGAAGACAAAAACCACAAAATGCAAAAATTTGACCTAAGGCTATTTCCACCATTTTTAACATAACTCAAAATGCGCAAGCAAGACGCAAGTTTTGTTTGCGCAATATCAAAGACAGCAATCAAGAAAAAAATACAAAAAAATTTCTCACGACCTTCTCGACACTCTTTTTTGTTATACTCCAATACATTTAAAAATTATGCCAAATCTGAATACTTTTTGACGAATTTTTAAACACATTTCTACAAGACTTTTTCAGAATATTTTTTTTTCCTAAAATATTAAGAATTGAATTGCCTCTGTTAGAAATATCCAGTTTGAAAATGCCAAGTTTATGTAGCAAAATCTACGTTATGGCGATTTAAAATCAACAAAATATAATACTTTTCACCTGTTTCTTAAATTTTAAAAATATGTTCAACTTTAACACTGTGCTACACGAAAAGTAAACAATATACGACTTTGCTATTTTGGCTAGTGAGGTAGAATTTGTACTCGTTAACCCTGTCAAGACAGATGATTAAACATTTGTGTTTCAATTTTTCAATTAAGCCCCAACGTACGTCGTATGGGGCCAGTAAATACAAGTTAGTACAATGAAAATCAAATCGATTCGAGAGCAGGTCCTAAACTGAACTTCTCGTAAACTTTGTGTGGGAGGTTTCCGAAGGAGTGGATCGATTAAGTCCGTATAGGAACCTCATCTAAGTCTGGTAGAAATTTCACGATGTGCGAAATATGGACGAAATCGGTTACTCCCTTCAAGAGTTATCGTGCGCACAAATTTCCGAACATTTTCGAATGTTTGTTGGGAGGTACTGGAAGGACCCGGTGTGCCTTAACCAAATTTAAATGGAAGATGCTACAATGCTCATAGATGAGAAATATCAAGAAACAAAAAAAAAATCGCCGGAGGGATTTTCAAATAAATCGCGATTTAAGTTCACATTTTCAGGGGTTCTTTAGGTTTTCACGATTTTGCTTGGAAACCACGAGTCCTATGTAAATGGGCCTAAAAAAAATGTTGTTGCTGTTTCAGAATCCGCGAAATCTTCCCATGTGTTAGCGGTTTTCATCAAAAGTTAGTTAAGGTGCACTGAGCATGATATTGTTTTACAAGGAGGCGATGCGGTCAGTGCATTGTCTCAATTTGAACTTCTATATCTCAAAAACGGTAAAACCTTCGAAAATATCATAATGGTCAATCTTGTGGAGAATTTTCACAGCTACAACATTTTCTTTAGGCTTATTTGCATAGGTCTCGCGGTTTCCAAGCAAAGTCGTGAATAACCTAAAGAACCCCTAAAATTGAGAACTTAAATCTCGATTTATTTGAAAAACCCTCCGGCGATTTTTTTGTTTCTTGATATTTCTCATCTATGATCATTGTAGTTTCAGAATCTGCAAAAACTTCCCAGGTGTAAGCACCTTCCATTTAAAATTAGTTAAGGCGCACCGTGAGGAGTGGACCGATATAACCCTTCGAACTTAAACTAAATTTGGACAAAATATTACCAAAGCCAAATTTTGGACCGACTCGGTTGATCGGTTCGAGAGTTATCGTGCGCTCCAACCAGACAGAGGGACGGACATGGCTAAATCGACTCCAAACACATTTAGTCCAAACGTACTTGGGGTCTAAAACGATTATTTCGATGAGGCACATTTTGCCCTCTAAAAATATCTTCAATCGGGCGTTACATTTATACGGTTGGCTATATCAATGTGTAGACCCATGTTGACAATTTTTGGTACATCAGTTTTGTGACTACTGGGATGTACATTCCGCTCTGTTTGTTGCTTTGCTTTTTCGAATACATCGTTTTTCGATCTTGTCTTCCACTTGTTTGCTCCATCGAAGCCTAGGCCATCCAGCTCTGTGTGTACCATGTACCACGTATTTATATGCCTTTTTAGCGGGTTCATCATCGCTCATTCTTATGACATGTCCTAGCTAACGCAAACGTTGTGTATCGATACGTTTATCTATACTGATCTCGTTGTATAGCAGATACAGCTCGGGGTTAATACGACGTCGATATTCACACGGCTCGTACATCTATCGAAGAATTTTTATCTCGAACACACCAAGCACTGCCTTGTCTGTTTGCGCAAGTACCCAGGTTTCGGAACGATACATTAGCACGGGCAGTATCAGTATTTTGTAAAGTGTTACTTTTGTCTGCTTACTTAAGTAAGCAGTTTAAGAATAAAGCCACATCTTCTTAAACTGCTTACTTAAGTAAGTGTTGGCCAACATTGCGGTGCCGAGGTAGAAGAAGTCCTTTACTTTCTAAAAATTGTATGCACCAACATTCACAGATGGTGCGAGATCTGTGGAAGTATTACTCGTCGATACCATCAAGTGGCAGACCGACTTTAGCAGATTCCCTTTCGACTTTTGCAAAGGTATCAGTTACTTCCTTTACCGATCGACCCGTAAGCAAGTAACATATAGATATTTGTATATATTGTTCCACTTCTTTTGACCTTTGCATCTCGTATTACCTTTTCCAAAAGGATGTTGAAAGGCCGTCTCCTTGTCTGAAATTTATTTTGGTAATAAACTCTTCGGAGAGGTTCTTTTCTATTTTAGCTGAGGACCGAGATGACATTAACTCATCTTACAATGCCGGATGAGCTTTGCGGGGATACCAAAATCATTCATGGCTTTGAAAATCTTGGAACGTATAGGACTGTCGAAGGCTGCTATATTATTGACAAAAAGATGGAAGGTTTCGATCTGCATTTCTTAGGTCTTTTCCAGGATTTGTTTCAAGGTAAATATCTGGTCAATGGTGGATTTGCCAGGTCTAAATCCGCACTGATAGGGTCCAATTATTTCATTGACCATAGGCTTTATTTATATTGTGGGAGCGACCACAATATGCCAGATACTATCTTATACGCAATAGGGAGCAGACTTATGCCCCTGTAATTGTAGCACACAGTCTTATCTCCCTTTTTGTGGACTGGACATAGGATGCTCATGTTACAATCGTCAGGTACGCGTTCTTCCTGCCAGATAGTGCTAACTAGCTGATGCATACACCTTAACAGCGTGTCGCCTCCGGTTGTGAACATCGACACCTGCTGTCTTATTATTCTTCAGCCGGTTTATGGCTGTATTTGCCTCATCATGACCGGGCGGTATACATTCAATACCATTATCGGGGATTGGATCTGTAGTATCTTCGTCGACTTCGCTACTATTGGATACCAACAATTTGGAAAAATGCTCTTTCCATATCCTAAACTCACTATCTGTATCTGTTACCAAATTTCTTTGCTGGTCTCCACAGGAGGATGTGTCTGTACCAAAGCCATCAGGTTGATGTTTCACTCATTGGTAAAATTTTCGGGCTTTATTCTGGCTCCTGTACATCTCGATTTTTTCACACTCCCGTTTTTTTCATTTCTCTCTTTTTCCTGTGGGAAAGACTTCTCTCCTCTTTCCTTTTCTCCCGATACCTCCTTCGTGCGCTACGCGTTGCTACTGATTCTAGAGCCCTATATACCGCATTTTACAGCACGACTCTCCCATGAGTTCTTTGGGGGAGTTCTCTGCTATCCAAGTATAGATTTTGCGGTTGTCTGCATGTAGTGGGTAATATTGTGCTGTTACGTTATCGGAACGAGAAGTGCTTTGTTTAGCAATTGGGCCAGTTGATTGGAATATGCTGTGACTATATGTTGTAATTTCAGCTTACCGATGTCCAACTTTCTAGTTGTGTCTTTTTGTGGGTACGTACCTTTGCTGCAACAAGGTAGTGATGCGAGTCTATAGCTTTGTTCCAGAACTAAAAAGTTTTTACAATTTTTACGACTTTTACACTTTTTACCCGAAACCCCGTTCCCGTACACAAAAAAGTTGTAAAATGTTCCCTTCTCTTTAAGCAAAAATGACTCTGTAGGACGCGCTCTTTAAAAACTTTTTAATCGACAAATTTTAGCGTGTAAAAAATAGTAACATGTATGCCGGCGTCTGATTGGCTGGTACGCCGACTTTGACATTTGTTCCAGCTCTTTTGACGTTTTTGTTTCCATTTTTGCGTTCAATTTTTCTCACTTTCTCTCTTTTACGAGTTTTACTATTAAAAAGTACGGGAACAAAGCTTATGTTTGCTTCTCGATACGATCATACATTCAACACGCTCGATGAATGTCTTCCATCTATTACAATGTGATAATTTTGATTTATTGTACTTTGGTCTAGCCAGGTGCCCTTCTGAATATCGAGATGCTTAAATCTGGTAGTGCTAACTACCACGTTTTTTTTGCTACTGCGAAGTCTATAATCCTCATTCCATTGTCAGATGCTTCACTGTGGAGACTGAATTTGCCGACTGTTGGGCCAAAGATATTCTCCTTCTCCAATTTTGGCATTAAAATCGACTAGAATAATTTTACTGTCATGGGCAGGACAACGGTCACAAGTTTCTTCTAAGCGTTCGTAAAATATATCTTTGGTCTGTTCGACCTTGTCTTTGATTTGACCATGAACGCAAATAAAGCAGACGTTGTTTTTATTCGAATTGTAGCAAGTCTTCTTTCATTCACTGGAATGAAGCCGGAGACCAGATGTTTTAACCTCCGACCAACTGCAAATCCGCAACCAAACTCATGCTTTACGTCATGGCAGCTATAATACAGTGCGTCACCTTTAGGTGTTGTTGTGACGCCTTTCCCAATCCATCGTATTTTCTGTAAGGCAGTAATATCTGCCTTGTTTTCTTCAAGTACTTCTGCCAGTGCATAAACTGCACCTTCTTTATAAAGAATGAGAACATTCCAGGTGCAGATTCGCAGGTTTGCGGTAGTCGTCAACTTTAGAGGGGTTTGTTATACCCTCTGCATTTATGCTAACGAGGATATATACAATTTCATACGGGCAAAATGTGCCTCATCGTATGTATGTTTGGACGAAATCCTTTTCAGACAATTTGGAGTTGATTTTGCAATGTCCGTCCCTCTGTCTGTCTGGTCCAAAATTTGGCTTTCGTAATATTTTGTCCAACCTTCGTTTAAGTTCGAAAATGATCGTAAAATTTGTGCACACTATAACTCATGGTCCATACTTTGTACATCGTGAAATTTCTACCGGACTTAGATAAGGTTCCAATATGGAATCAATCGGTCCACTCCTTCGGGTACCGCCCACACAAAATTTCGGATAAGTTTAGATTGGGACCTGCTCTCGAATTGCTCTGATTTTTGTTGCAACAACTTGTATTCATTGCCCCCCATACGACGGTACAAGTTTCATCAGGGGCAAGTCCATACTTCCTGAGAAAATAGTCTGAAATAAGCAAAAAGCCCCTATGACACCGTGTGTAGTAGCTGGAGCGCAAGATAACTCTCGAACGGATCTGCCGATTCGGTCCAAAATTTGGCCTTCCTAATATTTTGTCCGAACGTAGTTTAAATGTGAAGATAAGCCATATCGGTCCACTCCTTCAGGTACCTCCCCCACAAAAGTTCAAAAATGTTCGGAAAAATTTTGCGCACAATAACTCATGAAGGGAGTGAACG
Organism: Musca autumnalis; assembly: GCF_047663935.1. NCBI lineage: Eukaryota > Metazoa > Arthropoda > Insecta > Diptera > Muscidae > Musca > Musca autumnalis. Next base: position 201,687,872 of record NW_027411755.1, read on the forward strand.
ATGTAATCCATACTTAGCACATCCTAATATATCTACCGGATATAGATCAGGTTCGAATATGGACTATATTTGTCTACTCCTTCTGGTACCTCTGACACAAAATTTCGGAAAAGTTCACTTTAAGACCTGCTCTCGAATCGCTTTGATTTTTGTTGAAGCGGTTTGGATTCGCTACCTCAATTACGATGGTAAAAGTTTTGTCAGTGGCAAGTCCATACTTCTTAGGAAAACAGCCCGAAAGGTGTAAAAAATCCCTATGTCACCATATGTGGCTGTCGGAGAGCACGATAACTCTCGAACTGTTCAACCGATTTGGACCAACATTTGGTCTTCGTCATATTATATCCAAACTTAGTTTCATGGGGCAATACCGATCCACAACTTCCGGTACTTCTCCCCAATATTTAAAAAATGTCACTAAAATGCGAGGATGATATCACTTGAATGGGGCCACCAATTTGGTCCAAATTTTCCTCCTAATATTTTGTCAAAATTTAGTTTAACTTCTAAAATGGCCCATATCGGTCCCCCTTAGGGTATCTCCCTCACAAAGGTTCAACATTTGTGTCGTAGGACAGTTAATTCCTAGTCCACGTTTTTGTCGGCAAGTTTAAATGTCCAAAAAGGGCCACAAAATTCTGAAGAGACCTTAAATATATTCGATCTGTCCGTAGGTGAAAGCTTCACTTCACACTGGCTGAGGGTATTTTTTCTTTTGTTTTTCTTTTTCTTAACTTTTTCATAGCAGGATTCGTTTTCTAGGGGGCCCGACGCCCTAACCCATGTTTTTAACGTTCTTATAGGTGGACTAGCGGCACATTTTTGATCACTACATAGAACGCAGTACCTTAGGTGGCACCACGGGGAAGTCGGTGTCCACTTGACATGCAAGAGGGGCCAAAATAAGTTCTGGCTTTTGCTAAAACATATATATCATGGGTTTAATATATATATCATGGGTCACATAAGTTCCATTCATTATTTTCGTTTGATCTTATAGACAGATTATTCAACATAATCCTAAATTCTTACATTTTCAATTTTTGTAATGCTTACGGCAAACATCACAGACGTATAATGAAAAATTCAAACCTACTAAAGATTTCTTCCACCATCCTCATATCTTTGCTGCCATATTTCATTGTACACAGATTTTTGTGGTCAGTATTCGGCTTGCATTGATTTCCATACCTATTTAATTTGAGGTTTCTGCAATCATCATTAACTGATTGATTTAATTCAAACTTCAATGTTCCTTTATTCCTATTTTCCTTTAACTTTGGCATAACCATTGAATTGTGGAACAGCGGAGATACCCGATGAATGCTGAATAAAGTCATCATTGATTTTCTTGGTAGATGTTATGCTAGGTACACTGAATACCATTCAATGGGGGCTTCAATGGAGATTTAAGAACAATGGTTGCTTGGCTAGAGCCATTCAACAAACATACAAATAAATCCTTCTCTTTTGTGATTTACAATTGTAAGGATTCGGTTTAATGTTTGTAATTTTAGTTTGTGGTTCATGGAAATAATCATTTGATCTGTAATTATGGGCTAACAACCAAACAGTGTTAATATGGTGATTATATAATGGGGGAAATGTAAGTAAGTATTTAGTGGACTAGGTGTAGCAGCATCAGTATGCCCTGTTGTTGTGTGTATACCTATTTATGTAGCTATTGGATTCATTTCAATTCTTTTACTCTAATATTCTTGTATAACAATCGTGAGTGTGTGTGGGTTGTGTTAGCACACATGTGCACACTAATGGGATAAATCTATCGATATCCATCATTCTAACTCCAACGTACATCCTCCTCATTGCCCATTAAATTTTTAAATTTGATCAAATTCTATCGATTTATTACTCCGTTCTAGCGGCAGGAGCAAACATATTTTAGAACAATCAAAATTTATCAATTTCCATTTTTGCATAAATGGAACATTTTACTCGATATTATTGTCAATAAAAAGCAATTTGCATCTGATATTCTGCTACCACACCGGCGGCGGTATTTTGTACACGTATGTTTCTCACCAGATAAATATGTGTACAAAAATTTTATACGAGATGAGATTATAAAGCGAAGTTAATGAATATAAATATAAAATATGTAAAATATAAAACATAATATGTTAAATATAAAATGTAAAATATAAAATGTAAAACATAAAATATAAAATACCTATATATGTATATATGGGGATTTCTGAGTGAAATCGGACACTTTTTCAAGATGAGGTTTTTGATTTCCTTTATATTTTGCTGTGGCGATGCTGCTGATTAACAAAACATTTTAGTATATTTTCAAATTTTTTTGACTAACGGTTCCAGAGATATCGCGCCTTGAAAAAGTCAAATTCTGTAAAAACTATATGCAAAGAAATACTCATAACTTCTTTAATATTGGTCCAAATTGGACCATCTTTTTTTTGATTTATTTGTTTTTTTTTTTATCAGCTATCGAAAGAGATATTTAAAAAAAAATGCACAGTGGGCTTCAATGCAATTTTTTAAGATGTTTGAGATAAATTCATAAATATAAAATCAAAACAAATATTTATAAACGAATTTTTAATTTTTTTAATAAAATAATAAATTTTGGACAAAGGTATTAAGGAAAAATTGTATTGACAAATTTTAAAAAATTCAGAAAAAAATAGTAATTGTCCGAATCCCATTACCAAATAGGGCTTAAAATTTTTGTAATCGAACGTAGTTTAACATAAATTTTTCTTTGAAAAAATCGAAGGGTGCAATCATGTTTAAAAATTTATTTTAAATATTAAATCCCGAAAATTGCATTGAAGCCCACTGTGCACTTTTATTTCGATAGCTGATAAAAAAATAAACAAATCAAAAAAAAAGATGGTCCCATTTGGACCAATATTAAAGAAGTTATGCGTATTTATTTGAACATAGTTCTTTAAAAATTCGATAATTTCAATAGGCGATATCTCTGTACCGTTGGTCAAAAAATAATTTTAAAATATACTAAAATGTTCTGTTGGCTAGGAGCATAAATTGAACCAAAAACAATTGAAATCAAAAATTACTTTTCTCCGAACTGTCCGATTTCACTTGGAATTCCCCATATATAAAGTAGAAAAATATTGGTACGTTCTTTTGTTTGCAGTTTATGGACTCAAAAACAGCTGAACCGATCTTCTGAAAATTTCAGAGTATATTACTACATGGCCTAAGATAGGCTTTAAAAATGTCTGAAATTCCGATTTGATCCGCAGATATAGCATCAGAATCGGAGGTAGATCCAAAAAAAAAATTCATTTTTTAAGCAAATATCTATAGAATGGTAACAGATAATCAGGTATGTGATGGAAATCGATTTCGAGCGCAAAACGTGTGATGCATGCACATTTGCGTTTTGTTTTCGATATCGGTTTCATATTCTATTGTGTTCTATGGAAAATTTTAACTGTTATGCAATCCGATAATCGTTTATTTTTCTCGTTTTGAAAACGGTTATATTTTTCTGTTCGATTTATAAACCATGTAATGAATTTTGAGATTAAAAAAAGGCTTTATATTGAAATCGGTTCAGATTTGGATATATCTCCCATATATATTATCGTCCGATTTCATGTATTTGATGCACTAAACACGCTGAAAGTTGGAATGTGTGACGAAAATTGGCCTAATATAAATGTGTCAAAATATATTTTACCTTATTAGGGGCAGCGAAGCGCACCGGGTTCAGCTAGTAAAATACAAAATGTAAAATACAAAACTTAAAATATAATTTTTATTTCATATTGTTACGCTTTTCGGCTCTGTACTTTTCGAGTAATGACCCAACGTACAGCGGTCCCACTTGTATGGAAAGGAATGCCCAAAATAATTCTAATCGAGCTACCGCCTCGAAATTTTGAACACAGTTTTATAACGAGCCCAAAAGTGAGAAAAAATTTTAATGAATGTAGGTCCACATTTGGGTGTAGCCCCCATAAAAAGATACCGCCCGTTTTTTTGTATTTTGACCATTTTAGCCAAATTGTCCAATCGATTTGGCTGTAATTTTGCATTTTGTGTTCTGAGGGAACCTTTTCAAAAAATTTTCAATATACATATGCCCACGTTTAGGTAAGCTCCCATATAAACGTACCTCCCGATTTTCAGAATTTTGGCCATTTTACAGACATTGTATAAGGGGAATAACTTAAAGGGTGGGAGATGGGGGCAGCTGGATTTTTTATCGTAAACTTGCACGGTGCGCCTTAAGTAAATTTAAATGAATCGAGCTTACATCAGGGAAGTTTTTGTAGTTCTGAAACTACAATGTTAGTAGATAAGAAAAATCAAAAAACCAAAAAATCGCTTTTAATGAAAACCGCTTACACCTGGGAAATTTTTGCGGATTTTAGGACAGCAACGTTAATAGATGAAAAAATCCAAAAACAAGAAAAACCCGCTGTAGAAATTTTTAAATAAATCGCGATCAAAGTTCACATTATCAGGGTTTTCTTAAGTTTTTCAGTATTTTGCTCTCGTAGAGAATTATCATAGCTACAACATTTTCTTTAGTCCCATTTAGATAGGGCTTGCCGCTTCCAAGCAAAGTGGTGAATACCTAAAAACAACCTAAAAATGTGAAATTTAACCGCGACTTATTTATAAATGCCTCCAGCGATGTTTTTTTTTTGTTTTTTAGATTTTTCATCTATTAGCATTGCTGTTTCAGAATCCGCAAATATTTCACAGGTGTAAGTGGTTTTCATTAAAAGTTAGCTAAGGCGTACCCTGCATGGCATTGTTTTATAAGGAGGCGATACAGTCAGTTCATTGTCCCAATTTGAACTTCTATATCTCAAAAACGGTAAAACCTACGAACATATCTTGAAGGTTAATCTTGTAGAGAATTTTCACTGCTACAACAATTTCTTTAGTCTCATTTCGATAGGACTAAGCAAAATCGCGAACAAAATTAAAAAGTCCTAAAATTGCGAATTTTTATCGCGATTTATTTAAAAATCCCTACAGCGATTTTTTCTTGTTTTTGGATTTTTTCATCTATTAACGTTGCTTTTCAGAATCCGCAAAAATTTCCCAGGTGTAAGCGGTTTTCATTAAAAGTTAGTTAAAGGGCGCACCCGTTTCTTTCTTTATACCCTCGTTTCTTTTTTTATACCCTTAGCCTTTAGGCTAAAGAGGGTATTTACACTTTGATACGACCAAAATGTGCCTCATAGAAATAATGGTTTTAGACCCTAAGTATGTTTGTACGATATCCGTTTCAGACAATTTTGAGTAGATCTAGCAATGTCCGTCCGTCTGTCTGTCTGTCGGTCTGTCTGGCTGGTGCGCACGATAACTCTCGAACGGATCAATCGATTCGGTTCAAATTTTGGGTATCAAAATATTTTGTCCAGATTCGATTTAAGTTCGAAGATGGGCCATATAGGTCCACTCCTTCAGGTACCTCCCCCACAAATGTTCAAAAATTGTCGCAAAATTTGTGCGCACGATAACTCTTGTAGGGAATAACCGATTTGGTCCATACCTTGCACATCGTGTAATTTCTACCAAACTTAGATGAGGTTCCAATATGGACTCAATCGGTCCACTCCGTCGGGTACCTCCCACACAAAATTTTGGAAAAGTTCAGTTTAGGACCTGGTCTCGTATCGCTTTGTTTTTCGTTTACGCAAGTTGTATTCGCTGTCCTCTATACGACGCTGTAAGTTTCATTAGGGGCAAGTCCATACTTCCTGAGAAAATAGCCTGAAAGTTACAAAAAAACCTATGACACCGTGTGTAGTGGTTTGAGCGCAAGATAACTCTCGAAAGGATCTGCCGATTCGGTCCAAAATTTGGCTTTCGTAATGTTTTGTCCAAACTTAGTTCAAGTTCAAAGATGGATTATATCGGTCCACTCTTTCCATTCTTTAAGTTCGTAGATAAGCCATATCGGTCCACTCCTTCAGGTACCTACCCCACAAAAGTTGAAAAATATTCGGAAAAATTGTGCGCACGATAACTCTTGATGGGAGTGACCGATTTGGTCCATACTTTACACATTCTCATAATATCTACCTGATATAGATCAGGTTCGAATATGGACTATATTTGTCCACTCCATCCCATATTTTAGATAAGTTCACTTTAAGATCTGCTATTGAATCACCTTGATTTTTGTTGAAGCAACTTACATTCGCTGCCTCAATTACGATGGTAAAAGTTGTTTCAGTGACAAGTCCATACTTCTTGAGAAAACAGCCTGAAGGGTGTAAAAACCACCTATGGCACCCCCATGGTCTATGTCGGTCCATTCCTTTAAGTACGTTTTTCGCAAAATTTTTGAACTTTAATCCTAATCAACATTTTTGTCGGTTCATACGACCAAAATTTTGAAACCCTTAGATACATAAGTTTTTTTTGTGAAAAAGTGTTTCAATTTGCACAGGCTGAGGGTATATCTCTGTCGGCAAAGCCGACTGATACTTTTCTACTTGTTAATTGAAAGATTCAGTATAAATAATATAGATATGAATGTTACTTCGTATTTATGTTCCGTAGTTGCCCTTTCTAAAGAATATATTAGGAAAAGCCAATAAATTAGTCTATATTGGCCAAATATAGGAAAAAGTTAAACTTTTGTGCAAATGTTATTAATTTTAGTGGTATTGAAGTTTACTCTCGGAGTTGACTCGGAGTCGGAGTCGGAGCCGGAGTCGTGAAAAAATCGGTCTGGAGTCGGAGTCGGAGTCGAGCCAAAAATACCTCGACTCCGAAACCCTGGTTCATACCTCCTCAAAAAATGTCCAATATATGTGCACGTTTAGGTATAGCTCCCATATAAACGTACCTCCCGATATTCAGAATTTAGGCCATTTTACAGGCGTGGTATAAGGGGAATAACTTACAGGGTGACAGATGGGGGCAGCTGGATTTTTTTTATCGTAAACTTGCACGGTGCGCCTTAAGTAAATTTAAATAAAAGGATCTTACATCTGGGAAGTTTTTGCGGATTCTGAAACTACAATGTTCGTAGATAAGAAAAATCAAAAAACCGAAAAAATCGCAGGAGCTATTTTTAAACAAATTACGATCAAAGTTCGGACTTTTTAAGATTTTAACGATTTTGCTTAGAAACCGCAAGACCTATCGAAATGAGACTAAAATAATTTTGTAGCAGTGGAAATTCTCTACAAGATTAACCTTCAAGATTTTTTCGTAGGTCTTACAGTTTTTGAGATAGAAGTGTTAAAATTGGGATAATAAACAGAATGTATCACCTCCTTATATATATAATATAACAATATAATATATATATAATATAACAATTTTTTCTAATTTTTAAAGACATTTTTTTTCTTCAAAATTAGTCATGTTTGTAAGGCTTTTTCTCCTTAAGATCCGCGAAAAATTGGAAAAAAACTTGAGTTTCGAAAAATTTGGAATGTTCTAAAGGGATTTGTATCTTTAAATTCTTAAAATGAAGACATCAAGTTTTTGATTTTTATCGTTGGACGCATCCACTGTGCATCTCTTGGTAAGTTAGTCTTCTTCAATTGTTTTGGTAATGGAAGTGTTTTTTCAAGGATGTGTTAATAATCAGGTAACTCAAACCAAACTCCCATCAAAAATTTGGTAGGCAAATGTCACTACTTCATGTTTTAACGGATAATGAGTGCTCATTACACTCGGAATTATTAGGCAGTACATATATAATGGTTTACACATAACTAATTACTTCCTTACATACAACTTACTTACTAAGTAATGAGTACGGTGGCACAGATTTCGTGTGTCCAACTACAAATCCAAGGGGTTGTTTGTTCAAAGCTCACCGTCGTCACGGGAGTTTTTTTCACAAAATTACGAAGAAATGTTGATGAACATGTATGTGTTTAAACAACCCCAACTGTTCGTACGAGTGGCCTAGTTTATAGTGTGTTTGGCTACCAATCAGAAGTTCATTTGTTCAAAACCAGCAGAAAGCGTAATAAAAGAAAAAAAAAACAATAAAAATGTGTAGTGTTGAATTTGGGTTTAATATCACGTTAATTATATTATCACTTAAAAAAATATAACATAGCTTTTTAGCTTTTTTTCGACTACTGGTATGTGGTTAAATATGTACTTAACCAGTAAAAAAGTATCAGTCGGCTTTGCCGACACAGATGTACATCTCAGCCTATATGAATCGAAACATTCAACTACATACAGAATTTTGTTGCTCTTTTTGGACGTTTGAACTTGCCGACAAAAATGTGGATTAGGATTAAAGTTCAAAATGTTGAGGAGGAGGTACTTGAAGGAATGGACCGACATAGTCCATTATGGAAGTAGATATTATTTTGGGGTCATATTTTTTCGATTGATATAGCGCCCAATAGTCACTTTAGTGGGTCATAGTCTAACTTTTGGATCAGTATGCCAGAAAGTCTAATAGTCTAACATAATCTCGCTGTAAACGGGACCACAACGAACAGCATCGGTATACATTTCCCAAGCATCTTCGAAAAAAAACCCTAAACTGCACTTAGACATAAATGTTGAACTTTTGTGGGGGAGGTACCCTAAGGAGAGGACCAACATAGACCATTTTAGAAGTTAAACTTAATTTGGACAAAATAGCTGTGTTCCTTTACTTACCTGAGGTTACCATTTTTACCATTTGTTACCATTTTTATCCTGCAATGCGTTCCTTAACCCCAAAAAGTGTTAAAACTGGCAACAATTTTTTAGAGAGTGAGAGAGGGCACATGTGCCTTTCTCTTCTACCACAGGCTACCAGAAAAAATGATTTTTTATGTTTCTTTTTGAAATTGCTACCAGATCTACCATTTTTCCGTTCCCTCACTTTTCTGGTAAAAATGTACATGAGAGAGCAATTTTGAGCAATTTTGACACTTTTCTCTTTTACCACTTTTGCCATTAAAAAAAGTAAAGGAACAAAGCTTATATTAGGAGATCAAAAGTTTGGTCCAAATTTGTGGCGCCATTCAAGATATATCGTGCCATTTTTAAATATTGGGTGAAATACCGATACTGCCCATCTTCAAACTAATTTTGGACAAAATATGACGAAGACCAAATTTTGGACCAAATCGGTTGATCCGTTCGAGAGTTATCTTGCGGTCCAACCACTGCATAGGGTGTCATAGGGGTTTTTTTGCACCTTTCAGGCTATTTTATCAAGAAGTGTGGACTTGCCTCTGAAAAAACTCTTGCCGACGTAAAGGAGGCAGCGTATGCATGTTGCTTCAACAGAAATCAAAGTGATTCGAGAGCGGGCCTTAAAGTGAATTTATCCGAAATTTTGTGTGGGAGGTACCCGAAGGAGTGGACAAATATAGTTCATGTTCAAACCTGATCTATATCTGGTAGACATATTAGGATGTGTAAGTTATGGACCAAATCGGTCACTCCATTCAAGAGTTATCGTGCGCACAATTTTTCCGAACATTTTTTAACTTTTGTGGGGGAAATTAAATTAAGTTTGAACAAAATATTATGAAGGCAAATTTTTGGACATTTTCGTTTTTTTTTTGTGGGAGAGGTACCGGAAGGAGTGGACCGATGTAACCCATCTTCGAACTTAAACTAAGTTTGGACAAAATATTACGAAAGCCAAATTTTGAACCGAATCGGTTGATCCGTTCGAGAGTTTTCGTGCTCTCCAGTCAATCCGACAAACGGACTGACAGTGCTAAATCAACTTCAAGTTGTCTGAAACGGATTTCGTCCAAACATACTTGGGGTTTAAAACCATTATTTCGATGAGGCAGATTTTGCCCGTATGAAAGTGTATATACCCTCGTTAGCATAAATGCTGAGGGTATAAAAAACATATTTAAGGAAGTACTTTCTTCCTATGACATCTCCATATAAAATTAATGAATTTTACGGCCAATTTGTGAGTAGTTACTACTGCCAAAATTTACTGAATAAAATCATTACTTGGTAATGGCTGGGCTGTTATAAAATTCTTGAAATGTTTAACTAACCCTCGTCTTTATGGGTGGTATCGAAATCAACAAAGGAAGAGGAAAACAGCCTTAAGCCAACATTTATCATTGATAATATGTAAAATATTTAAACAATATTCGATACACTCTTTTGTTATTACTCCATAACTTACTCCAGCAGGTTCGCCTGAAGCTAGGTAATACAACAACAAGAGCATGTGTAATACCATACACGTCAATAAATGGTTTCATAAATTTTTGTAGGATTTGTTTTCTAGCCACAGCAATGAACTGGTAAACATTTCTCATCGATTGGCCCCATACAAATTACTATGGAAACTTTGAGGCACAAGTTATCATATTCCGATTGTGCTCAAATTTGGTCAATCTTAAAATCCAACAAAACTTAACACAAATCCGACATCGATCGATCCCTAGTATCCACTTATGTATATGAGAGTTATTACAATATATTTTCCTAACCAAATTTCCGGAAGTAATTGAGATTTCTCTATGATATTTCAAATCCAAATCAAATATTTCAAATGTTCTATTTGCTAACGAATGTACTCCTTGTGGGTATGTTTACAGAGATGTAATGGTTCAAAAGCTCCAAAAATCCTACGGAATGACTCTGAAAATTAGATCCAGTTCCAAGATGGGCAATGTCGGGGCTACTGGTAGCTCCTCGCAAAAGTTGAACACTTTTGTGTTTTATTTAAATTTAAGGTCACTTTTCGATTCGTATTGAAATTTAAATAGTCGTTGTGATAACGATTACTTCTTTTGTTAGGTGAAAACAATACTTTCTGATAAATAAGCTCCGAAATGTCCCAATATTTAGGGATAATCCTTCATAAATCTATCGCACCATTAATGTTGCTCTAAATTTTTTAATTTCGCCTTTTAGGTTTGTCCCAAGTTTTTTGGCTTCTTGGATTGCTTCTAATAATATTAAAATAAATCGAGTCTTGCGGGTTCTTTGGAGCCCCAAAAAATTTCAATTTAATGTTGCTTCCAAAACCTTTCAAAAAATTTTGCCGCCCTTTTGTTGTTTTTTTAAATGAAAAATCTACGCCTCTAATGCAGCTGTTAAAAGCGTTCAGAAAATCGTGACTTCGAAGCTGTTTTGGTTATTCCTAGAAATCATTAAAAATAACTGTTTTGTGTCGTTCTTCGATAAAAGCCTTAAACATCTCCCTCCACACCATCACTGTTGATAAGACTTTATCTATGTATCAATAAAATGTATGCATAAATATTTCATGCAATATAACGAAATATTACCATGTCTGCTGCTTCAAACAACTTGAATAGCAGCGTTTTAGGTGGCAGGGGGGATGTAAAAGGTGTACGACATTTATCAAAAGGATATGGAATGATAAGTTGCCACACAAATCCAATTGTTTACAATGTGAAATACCGTTATAATTCGTTCCATAAATTTTACATATTTTCCTTTTGTGATTCGCAGGCTGCGTTACTTTCCTGCTGAACAATTCATCAAATATTTAGGCATTGAATTCTCAAGAGCAAACAAGAACTAGAGTTATGCTTTGAAGTGCCACCGAAAGTCTACAAGAATTTCTCAATTGATTGGCTTAGTGACTGGCTGGCTGCCTGTCTGCCATTCATTTCATTCTCTTTTCCCATTAAATATTTCTCATATTTACCTGAGGCCCCGAAAATATCTGCCTTCTTTGTTTTTTATTAAAATTTCTTGTGGTGTAGAAACATTTTTTACCGATTATTTTTCCATTGTCTGATACTTTAGTTATTTTAATGAATTATTTAAAATGTTTGTGTTTTTTTTTTGCTTTACAAGGAATGTAGTTCTTTTTCTTTGTGTAACACTTTTTGTGTTTGTTGTTGTTGGTTTAAGGCAATATTCTTCAACATGTTGAGAGGAAACAATTTCTTGGTAAATGTTTACTTTACCTTGAGGACTGATACCAAGAAATATTTTTACAAAAAAAAAAAATATTTCTGTATTGATATTTTCAAGTGCTTAGCATATTTGTGGTTACATTTTAATTAAATACTTTTATTCCTGAAAGGGATTATTTGACCTATTGAAAAGTAAAGACAGAAAAGTTGCTTTACGAGGGATGATTTACTGTATAAGTATATGAAAGTATAAGAACTACTCAAATATAATAACTCTTATAATACTTTACCAACAACCAAATTATAAACTATATATACATCTAGGCTAAAAAATAGTGGAAGCTTCAAAATAATGTATTTCTTACAAACGTAGTTGGCTTTCGAATTAAAGTCCAATATAGAATACAGTTGAAAACGTTCTTATTTTGAGATATCGGCTTCAACTTGGTTTTTTCGTCGAAGTCTTGGGAGAATACCAAAGGTCTCTTCATCATTTGCTGGGACATTTTTAGTCCTTCTGTTGACATGGCCTAGCCAGCGAAATCGTTGTAGCTCGTGGTTCATATGATGCCGGTATTCAACACAGATTGGTTCACAAATCTTTCGAATAATTTTTTCTCCCAAACACACCAAGTGCAGCCTCATATTTTTTTGCAAGTACCAGTGCTTTGGGTCAAGAGGTGGTGTTGCTTTAAACTGTTTACTTATACCAAAGTAGCATCTAATGGTATGTTGTTTGTGGTGGTGTTTATGTTATGTCGATGTCAGTAATGCCAATCTTCTATGTTTTTTTGGTTTTCGTAACAAAATCAGACGAACGAATACATCAACAATAAACAAATGGAAAGGCCCATCGTTTTGAATGAAAATTAAATAATTTGAGTAATAAATGTCACAAAACACACGAAAACAGGAGGGGAATGCAATTTTATTTATTTCCATAGAAGCACACGCGTATATGTACATCCGTTTCTTCATATTATCACAATTATTTTTGGACAAATATGTTTACATTTTTTTCTTATTTTTTGTTTGTCATCTGTTTATCTGGGTTGCCATCATGTAACACATATTACGTACAGATGCGTATGCGAAATTCACAAAATAAGTATTATGGAAACCCTGAAATATAATAGTTTTTCGGAAATAGGCGAAAGCTTTTAGATAAAAACGAATGGTTCATAAAATTTTACAAGAATCAAATTTTGAACGTATACGTACGTTTTAGTACGAACGGTTCGTGTGGCAGGCAAGCATTTTTACAAAAACACGATGTTATTCCTCTGTAGTGTGCAGACATGTCTGTCTTGTTTATGTTCTTTCAGCACAACCAAGTTAAACCTCTGAACATAAGTTTTCAAAACTTTTGAATGGCTTAATTTTCCACATGTAAACAAACACATATGTAGTCGTAAACATTTTAAATATTATTCATACGCTACGATGAACCGAGGTCTTTTTTAGCTTAGTACAAAAATTCAAGATGTAAAAATGTTGTTGGCTTTTTTATATGTTTGTATATTTGTTTTTCTGCTTAATCTGGCTTTGTGTCAATCTCCGGGAATGTGGCTGCTTCAATGGGATTTAACCAAAGATCCACTAAGAAGGTTTGAGGGGGCAGTTAAAAAGGTACCGTGTGTTGTGCGGGCTTGTGCTGCACGCTTGGCAGATGTTTTGCGCAGTATAGTCGATCCTTGCTCTACAAGAGTTTAGACGGCTGCACCATCCCGAACGCGGTTAAGGCAAAACTATTCTGGTTTGTCGTGGCAGCTGACAGTCCTCAGCTGCAATAGACAGAAGATGTGCTCAGAGGACCTCATTAAAACGATAGTTGTTTATGGCATTAGCAACTGCGTCCGTATGAATGCTAATGAAACCCGCTTGATATGCTTGTTGATCTACACAAAACAAAAACAAATCAAAACATTTGCTCTCTCATGCACGCTCTTTCTTTGCGTTCTGGTCGTGTTCGTGTGTGATTTACCGAAAAAACTTCGTAACCTTAACAACACCAGAGGCAGGGTCTAGATCACAGCCGACCAAGAAGAGGGCACACAAAATTCTCAATATTTGCAACTTTTGACAGTGTGTTAGTAACGTTGTATGCATGCACATTTGTGTGCTCTTTCGTTGCGTTCGGGTCGTGTGTGTGTGAATTGCGGCAAAACTTCGTAACTTTAACAATATCAAAGCACGACATTGTTCAGATCATGGAGATGCTCCTTGATCTATAGCGTGTCACTTAGATTCACGGACCAAACTGGCGTCGCATAGCGAACCACATAGCGACCTATCGCGTTATATTTGGTCAACGATTAAAATAGTGTCAGTCGGCTTTGCCGACAGAGATATACCCTCAGCCTGTATATATTGAAATAATTTTTCTCAAAAAACGTATGTATTTAGGGGTTTTTAAAAATATTGGGAATTTGAACCGACAAAAATGTTCATTAGGATTAGAGATTAAAAGTTTCGCGGAGGAGATACTAAAAGGAATGGATCTACATTGACCATTATGGAAGTGGATTTCCAGCCACTACATATGGGGGTTTTTACACTCTTCGGTCTGTTTGCTCAAGAAGTATGGACTTGCCCCTAAAAAAACTTTTACCATCGTAAATGAGGCAGCGAATACAAGTTGCTTCAACAAAAATCAAAGTGGTTCGGTATCAGGTCTTAAAGTGAACTTATCCGAAATTTTGTGTGAGAGGTACCGGATGGAGTGGACAAATATAGTCCATACTTGAACCTGATCCATATCTGGTAGATATATTAGGATGTGTAAAGTATAGATCAAATCGGGCACTCTCTTCAAGAGTTACCGTACGAACAATTTTTCCGAACATTTTTGAACTTTTGTGGGGGAGGTACCTTAAGGAGTGGACCGATATGGCTTATCTTCAAACTTAAACTATGTTTGGACAAAATATTACTAAGCCCATATTTTGGACCGAATCAGCAGATCCGTTCGAGAGTTATTTTGCGCTCCAACCACCTTACACGGTGTCATAGGGGTTTTTTTTTGCAACTTTTATGCTATTTTCTCAGGAAGTATGGACTTGTCCCTGATGAAACTTGTACCGTCGTATGGAGGGCAGGGAATTGAACTTGCTAAAACAAAAATCAAAGCGATTCGAGAGATGGCCCTAAACTGAATTTTTCCGAAATTTTGTGTGGGAGGTACCCGAAGGAGTGGACCTATTGAGACCATATTGGAACCTCATATTACTCTGGTAGAAAGTTTACACTATAAAAAGTATGGTCACTCCCTTCAAGAGTTATCGTGCGCACAAACTTTCCGAACATTTTCGAACTTTTGTGGGGGAGGTACCGGAAGGAGTGGACCGATGTCTTCGAACTTAAACTTAGTTTGGGCAAAATATTACGAAAGCCAAAATTTGAACCAAATCGGTTCATCCGTTCGAGAGTTATCGTGCGCTCCAGCCAGCAGGACAGACAGACGGACGGACATGGCTAGATCGACTCCAAATTGTCTGAAACACATTTCGTCCAAACATATTTGGGGTCTAAAACCATTATTTCGATGAGGCTCATTTTCATCGTATCAAAGTGTATATACCCTCCTTAGCCTAAAGGCTGAGGGTATAACCAGGTTTCTTTCTCTGCACCCCAAGTGCTGCCGGATAGAGACTTGACTTGTGGTCAGAATTTTGCTACCTTCTACCATGACATTAAACTCTCTCCTCATCTGCGCCTTCCATGTGGCCGTAGATTTAGTGGCAGATATTTGCATATTCCTCGCGTTGAAAAAGGTGGTAAGATCGGAGTTTAGCTTTTCCCAAATGTCATCAAGATTGTACAATCATCCGCATACGTTACGATCTCAGTGTCGTCTGGAGGGGGCGGAATACAGGAGAGGTAGAGGTTAAACAGTTCTAGAAATATCACTCCAGCTTGGGGAACTCCATGTGTCAATCTGCGAAGTTTGGACTTCTTGTTACTGAATTCCACGTACGACTGGCGTCCACACATATAATTGATTATCCAACGTTTCAATCTTGGCCGGAGGGTTGTCTGCTCAATACCCCAAAACAGCATGGAGTGCTTGACAGTATCAAAGGTTTTTGATAAGTCGAGCTCCACCATCACTGTTTTATCACACGGCTATCTCTGGTTGATGATTGGCAACTGGAAAGCTATTTATAACACTAGGGAGGACGAAGGCCTCAGGGGTCATTGCTACGGGCGACAGAAGCAAAATCGGCCTGTACGATTCACATTTGCTAGCATCCTGGCCTGACTTTAGTAGCAGGACTACCCTACCTATTTTCCATACTTCGGGAACGATGAGGGTGGCTAGCAACAGGTTGGAAACTTTAGTGAGACACTCCACTCCCGGCACATTCAGCTGTTTCAGTATTACCATTGAGATTCCATCAGTCGTTTGTCAGACCAGGTGACACGATGGTTCTGTCCGCTAATTCTGATAGAGCTATAAATTTGCTCAGCCAGCGCTGTAGCCCTCTGGTCGTTTCCGAGGAACGAATGCCACGACTCATGATGTGCATTAAAGGCCCCCAAGTCCATACGGTTAAGAAAAAGTAACCTGAGACACACATATTTATCGGCGGGATGTATACGTTCAGCTACTCTACCTCGGCTACACCCATACATTCCATGTACGGGTCATTACGGTCAGGCTCAAGCTAGATATGTCTGTATTGACAGATTGGTGCAATAGGAAAGCTAATCACCCACCTCCACTTCTGGAACGTTGTAACCATCACAACGCTGTATGCAGCAGTTGTTGTTGGTCCCTCACATGGACAAGTCCAGAACAACCCCTCAGATGCACCTACTCCTGACATCCATTGCATCTCACCGAAGAAGCGGATGTGCCAAACCGAGCACAAATATGTTGGTCCTAGATTTTCCTCCGCCCCGCCACGAACCAACAGAATCCGGAGCAGGCATTCCGGGATATGCTGTTCCAAACACAGAAAAAGATACAAATGCAAACACGTGTATACTGAGGTGACAGCCGCTAGCCGGAACAAAGATGCTGTGCGGTTCTAGGTCAAAGCGGTATGAGAGAACCCGCTGCAGTGGTATTATAAAAATGTCTGGTATATCTGAGTGTACACCTGCCCCTCGTACGATTTTTTCTAGACATTTTTTTCTTTTCTGTTCACAGTTTGTTTTCAATTATCGAGGACTTTAACCGCATACACAATGCAATCAGTTGACTTCCCTTTTTAATTTGGAATTAGATTTTTTTGTAACTGTGATTGTTTGCATTTTTTCTTGGACCTACAATAATTTAATTTAATACTATTTGTTGAACTGCGTTCCACAACATAGTTTTTAAGTGAATGAATTCCACACTATGAAGTAAACTTTTGAATTTTAAATATATTCTAACTGTTACTAATTAGAATAATCTTAATATGGCAACCTTTGCTCTAAACGAGCTTTCACTCATTTGGGTGAAAGACAATCAATTTTACGTTTAATTCCATTTGTTTCCTTGCCTTTTGTCGAAAACAAAATGTCTAACAACATTTTCTATTTACTTGTAAAACAGAAGCCAATCTATTAAGTAGCAAGAAGCTAAATAAAACCCGCAGCATTTTTACATTTTGAAAGAAGTCAACTGCCTTTCATTTTCCGCAAATAAAGCCGCTTACACTTATAGGAGTTGCCACCGCTAAAAGTTTCATACAGTCCACTACAGGCTTACTCCCGTAATTGTACATGGTCCAGTCGAGCCTCTGAGGAAGAACAGAGCTATTTTTTGATCTGGGACTACATCCACCGCCACATCTGAAGATTCCAAAAAAAATTCAAGAGGTTACATCATGGAAAAGAGGTATGTAAGATCTTGGTAAAAGTGTGAGCATTTAGGGTTTCATGTTTGTCAATATTGCTGTTTGAATTCAGACGTTGAATTCATACACACCTTTGCTTCCTCCCATAAACACGGAAAAAGCTTCTGTCCAGGTCGGCAAAATCTCTTTGTCAAAAGAGCATTTTGCAAGTAGAACACTTCTACCCGCAACAAAACATAAAGTATAATCGCTACAGAATTTAAATTCTGCCTGCCAAAAACTAAATATCCGCATATTAAGAGCGAAACCACAATTTTTGCTTCACCCGCTTAAAATTTTAATTACGCAACAAAAGTGTCAATCTCTTCAAATATATTCATTTTTGCAAGAGATCAAGTCGCTTTAGTTTGTTCAAACAAAACAAAAGAACTACAACTACACATACATAAATGCATGTATACACGATTACCCGCACCTCAAAAAATCTAACCACAAAACAAACATTTCTCTAAAACAACCGAAGAGCGAGGAATGAATTTAAAACAGAAAAAACAAATATTTTGTTATACCCTTTCCTTGTAATTCACACAACTCAAATAAAAACCCTGATTGTTTGATTGTTACAAATATATTCCAGCTTATGTGTGAAAACATTCAGTATCAGGGGCATTGGCACGAGAAGAAGTAATAGATCGGACATAAGTGTCATTATAGAAAGGAAAAAACAAAAAGTAAAACTTTCTACGTTTTTTTCCTGGTACACATTAAATTTCTTTCCGAAGATCTGGAGAAATTAAGATATTAACAGTAAAATTTTTCTCTTCGACCATCAAAAACACAAACCGACATACCAGTAGTTGGGGCAGTAGAACTTGGTTCTTTACTGTCAATAGACATTTTCTCTTTACCCAGCAACACTGATTTGTAAACAGTTGGTTGATAATAACCGTACTCTGCTGTCCATATTCACAATATTGATTTCTCTTTGCCCAACAACAACGACACACCGTCAGCCGGTTGGGTATAAATTTCCTCTTTACCGCCAACTGATATTGTCTCTTCACCCATTAACGTTGGGTATGTACCAAGGGCACAAAACACAAATATACAGACACACCATCAGCTGGTTGGGGTATAACTTATCTCTTTACTATCAGTTGATATTTTCTCTTCGCCCAAAAACACCGGTTGTAACCAAGGGTGCACGAAACATACATATACAGACACACCGGCACCAGATTGATGACACCTTGACTCTTTGTCAATATTTATGGTCCTAATTACTCTTAACCATTGAAAGAATTAGTTTCTCTGGTGAAAGCAGGGGGACAAACCACAGAGATTGCAAAATACAAATGAGGACAGTAATAAACATTCCTGGACAAACAAGGGAGAATGCACAAAAGAATTGAATAATTTAGTTGCTTATGACAGTTTAGTTGCTTATGACATAAATTGAAAAACGTGATTGGAAAAAAATATAATAAATAAATTACAAGAAAGAATAAACGTTTTTGCGACACTCTGAGAAATATTCAAAAAAGAAACCTCGTGAAAATTACTTAGAGGGATCAACAATTCATGCGCTACAAGTGGTCAAAAAGTAAATAAATAATTTGTTCACACTCATCTCAAAACGAGTATTGAGGCAATTTAACAACAATAATTGCTACACATTTGTGGACAAATAAAAATTAACGACAGTGTCCAGAAATAAAAACGGCATTTTTGCAAGCAAGCAGCGAGGAAATATTTAATGCAAGAACGTGTGTAGAAAGAGAACAGAAGGAGAGACCAGCCAACTCAACTAAAAACAAAAACCCGGTGTGTACAGTCCATTGTAGCAAAAAGTACGTCCATACTGGCCATGAATTCAGGTTGTCAAAGTCAATAATATAGAGGAAGTATAAAAAGACGGCAGTTCTTGGATTCCAAATCAAATCTTTACAGATTCTAAGTATATGCATGAAATATTTTTCAGTGAGGTCGATAAATTTTTTGTTTTTGCCTTTTCCCTCGATGCTGTGTCATCCATCAAGCCAACGCATCTGTTAACAGGATTTACGTTCATGAGGAACTGACAACAAACAAAAAATTTTCTGTAAGTAGAAATATATATTATTCAGTTAAGAATGTTCCAAAAGTATATCGAGTGAATATACTCTGATTTAAATCCACTTCAAGGGTAGGAAGAATTTAGTATTATGTAAACAAACAGAACCTGATAGTTACAACTGGTGCGATACCCTCTTAGATAAAAGTGAGAGTTAGGCGAGTAGTTAGATCGCTTCGACATTATAAATTATCAGAGGCATGTCGAATTTTGGCATATATTCGTGGTGGTCTTTTTCTTTTGTAGAAACGTGTGCTCACAAATTTGGTTAATTTTCTGGTAATCGAGCGACATTTAAGTATTGACCCTACTACTACTTACCCTGTGATTTACATTTCTGGGTTTTTTAAAAGACGCTGAAGTGGGAATAGCGTGCGAACATATCAAAAGTTAGAAAGAAACATTCAAACAATATTCGTGTCAAGATATGAGAGAAAAAGTTTAGTGCGCAATTCGTCAAACAGTGTTTCGTGAAACCAAATTTGTTTAAACGCAGTACTTCATCCAGGGCAAGTTTCTACAAGCTGCGCTATAAAATAGCTAAAGGCATTAGGCGTTCTAAAACACTGGTGCTCGCTTTCTTACGGCAGCGTAAAAACAAATCGCACTTATTCTCTTTTTATTCTTGATTTGCCACTGTTTAGCAAAGGAAATAGTATCTTACCACACTTAATACACCAAAATTTCTGACCAACACTGTTCTAAGAAGAAAATATAATGCATTCCTTGTGAAGAGAACAGACAACAATTTGTTAATGTGCAAATATAGTTCGTAATTGCTCACAGCTGTGGTTGAGGAATACAGTCTTTAAAACAGCCAATATCATCCGTATACGCTAACGTGGCTATAAGGAATGTATAAGGAATGTAAATCCTCAATACTTGATCTAATTCACATAGAGCAGCAAAAACTTTTGAGCTCTGAGCCCAAATCCAAAGAAGAAAAGGGTTCCAATTCGGGCTCCGGTTTTTCATTAAAGTTACCGCCTTGTGACACTGAATTATTCAGTGGCGGCTACGATAAGTGGCCGAGTTTCAGGGACACGTTTACCGCTATTTACATCAAACATGAACAATTGTCACCGGCCCAAAAACTGTTTCACTTACGGGCAAAAACAAGAGGCGAAGCCAATCAGATTGTAAAAAGATTTCCTCTCACTGACAGCAATTTCGATTTGGCATGGGAAGCTTTACGTCAACGCTTTGAAAATAAGCGAATTCTAATAAATCATCAGCTGCGAAAAATATTTGAAATCGACCATGTGTCTTCGGAGAAAGAAAAATCTTTAAGGAATCTCCAATACACCATAAATAACTGCTTATCTGTCCTTCGGACTTATAATATTTCGGTGATCTCTTGGGATCCAATCCTTGTCTATTGGGTTTCTTCCAAATTACCCGACGATACACTAACGGCATGGGAAAGTTCTCTTTCCAATAATAAAGAAATGCCCTCATGGGATCAATTGGATGAATTTATTACAAAGCGGCTAAATATGATTGAGTCTGTTTCCGATATACGGAAGCAAAATTCGCATTCATCTAATTCCCAAAAAGTTGCCTCGTACAACACGTCCGCTTCCACTGAGGGATTTCAGAAAACATGTAAAGCATGTAAACAAAATCACCCATTAAGAAACTGTTCAAAATTCCGTTCATGGCCTCTATCGGACAAAAAGAAATTTGTGTTTGATCATAAAGTTTGTGAAAATTGCCTTTCGTATGGTCATATAGCCAAAAAATGCAAAAGTGAACATCGTTGCCAAACCTGTCGTCAGTCACACCATACTTTGCTTCACCCTGAGGAATGTAATAATAACATGCAAGTTTCAGCTACCGCGGGTCCACGACCCAATCAAAGGTGGCAAACGTCAAAACCCACCTCCGCTTCTTACCATGTTGAAACTTATTATGATGAACAGCCGACCACGTCAGCTGCTGCTTATTCACAAATTTCAAACACCCAGTCGAACTTCTCGCAATCTGGAGAAAGAACTGTGTTGCCAACTGCGTTGATTGACATTGAACATCAAGGTTTCTTGTTTACAATACGTGCGTTCATTGATCAAGGATCTCAAGAATCCTTTATATCAAGTCGCATAATAAATCGTTTCGACATCCCCACAAAGAAGGCATTTACATTGATTTCTGGACTTGGTGGAACTGTTCTTGAAAATTCTTCTAAAAGTTGTCAAATTACGCTGAAATCTAGGCAATCTGACTTCAAACTGACAACAACCGCTATTGTAGTATCAAGTCTAAACCAATTAATGCCATCTTCTCCTGCCAGTATCAACGATTTCACAAACTTACAGCAATTACAACTAGCTGATCCAAACTTTTTCAAATCTGCTCCCATAGACATGCTCATCGGTAGTGATGTCTTACCGAGAATAATAAAAACAGGTTTACAAAAAGATGTTTCTGGTAATCTTCTGGCCCAAAGTACAGAATTTGGGTGGATAATAAGTGGCAAACCCTCTTCTAACTCCGTTGTATCATTTTCATCTTGGACGACAACAATTGATCCATTAAATGATGAACTAAAAAAATTCTGGGAATTAGAAAGCATACCTAATGAGAAATCCTTGTCTACATCCGATATATGGTGTGAAGAATTTTACATGAACACTGTTACTCGCAGATCTGATGGTAAATATGTAGTAAGGCTACCATTTAAACAAAATTTACCATCTGACAAATGCCTTGGTTCCTCTCGACCTGCCGCTATGGGCCAATTCCTAAGAATGGAAAAAACACTGGAAAGAAATCCAGAACTTTCAACAGAATACAATAAAGTACTTGCTGAATATATTACTTTGGGTCATATGAAACTGACCACAAATTCCGAAATTGTTCACAATTCCCAATTCTTTTCCTATTATTTGCCACATCACGCTGTAGTGAAACCTGAGAGGACGTCCACTAAAGTCAGAGTCGTATTCAATGCATCCAAAAGAACTGCTAGTGGATTATCATTGAATGATATTCTATATACTGGGCCCACCTTACAAAATGAATTAATGAACGTTGTTTTACGCTGGAGGTTTTTCAAATATGTATTCAATGGCGACATCCAGAAAATGTACCGCCAAATATTTATTAATGAGAAGGATCAGCAATTTCAACGAATTTTGTTTCGATCCTCCCCTTTAGAGAAAGTTGAAGATTATTGCTTAGAAACTGTTACATTTGGGGTAAATTGTGCACCATACCTGGCGATACGAACTTTGCTTCAATTAAGTAATGACGGTAAAGACTAACATCCAACAGCGTCACAGATCCTGAAGAGTCAAATTTACGTGGATGACATCTTGTCAGGTGCTCATTCTCTAACCGAAGCAAAGTCGTATTTGCATCAGGTGATTGATTTGCTAAACTCAGCTGGTTTTCCCTTGAAGAAAATCACGTCAAATCATCCTCAAATACTTCTAAACCTGCCCCCGGAGGATCTTCTCAACGAAGATTTCTTACGGATCGAAGAGGTCAGTGAAACTAAAACGTTGGGTATTCAATGGAATGCCATTTCTGATCATTTCTTTTACAAGGTGACACATTTTGATTTACCTACTGTTTCCGTAACAAAACGAAAGGTTTTGTCTATAGTTGCCAAATTGTTTGATCCTGCTGGGTGGTTGGTACCCATTATCGTAGTTGCGAAAGTATTGATGCAACAACTGTGGATTGATGGCACTAATTGGGATGAAGAATTAACCCCACAGTCATTTGAAAGATGGAGTGTTTTCATCTCAAAATTTTCCGAAATAGAGAAGATTAGAATTCCACGTTGGATTCATTTCTCTCCTGAACATCAAATTCAAATACACGGATATTGTGACGCTTCCGAAAAAGCTTATTGTGCCTGTCTATATATCCGAGCTACCACCCCAGATAAAAGAATTCATACAAACCTGCTTGTTTCAAAAAGCAAAGTTGCTCCCTTGAAAACGGTGAGTCTCCCAAGGCTAGAACTCTGCGGTGCCGCCATGTTGTCAAAACTAATTAAATCTGTTTGCCAGAAACTGGAAATTTCTTCAACCGAAATCTATTTATGGACTGATTCCACAATAACCTTATCGTGGGTCAGTAAACCACCTTTCCATTGGAAAACTTTTGTTGCAAATAAAGTTTCGGAAATACTTGACAATGTGGGAAATGCTGATTGGAGACATGTTGCTTCTGCTGACAATCCTGCAGACCTTGGCACTAGAGGATGTACAGCTGAAGAACTTAAAGAAAGTGATCTTTGGTGGCATGGACCAAATTGGTTAACCATGGAACCAGAACATTGGCCAAAATCGAAGACAGACAAAGAACCAGAACTAGAGAAAAAGGTTATTTCCTTACACACACAAGTTGTTGGGTGTCACCGTGGTGCAATGGTATGCACACCCGCCTTGCACGCTAAAGGTCGTGGGTTCGATTCCCCGGCCAGTCAACATCAAAACACTTTTCAACGGTGGCAAAATACCCCTCAGTAATGTTGGCGACATTTTCTGAGTATTTCAGCCTTGTAAAACTTCTCTACAAGTGGTGTCTTAGACACGCCGTTCGGACTCGGCGATAAACAGTAGGTCCCATATCATTGAGCTAATATGAATCGGGGTGCACTCATTGATATGAGAGAAGTCTCCCCTGTCCCGCCTGGGATGTTTGTGGAACAATTATAATTATTATTACACAAGTTGTTGGTGACATACTCCTGGAAGATTTTTCATCACTAGCCCGAGCTCTCCGGGTCTTTGCTTATGTATTTCGGTTCATAAATGGATGTCGTAGAAACACTATTCCCGGATTACAGGATAAAGTCATACTTTCTCAAGAAATCTCATTCGTAAAATATCATTTTATACGATTGGCACAAATGGCACACTATCCCTGGGAGTATCAGGCGTTAGAATCTAACCAACTGATACCAAGAAAAAGCAGGTTATTAACCTTAAATCCTATACTCGATGAAGCCAAATTACTTCGCGCAAACGGTCGCTTAGTCAACACTGATGAAAGTTTCAATGAAAGACATCCAATTATCCTTCCTGAAAAGTCTCGATTCTGCAAACCGCTATTGTAGTATCAAGTCTAAACCAATTAATGCCATCTTCTCCTGCCAGTATCAACGATTTCACAAACTTACAGCAATTACAACTAGCTGATCCAAACTTTTTCAAATCTGCTCCCATAGACATGCTCATCGGTAGTGATGTCTTACCGAGAATAATAAAAACAGGTTTACAAAAAGATGTTTCTGGTAATCTTCTGGCCCAAAGTACAGAATTTGGGTGGATAATAAGTGGCAAACCCTCTTCTAACTCCGTTGTATCATTTTCATCTTGGACGACAACAATTGATCCATTAAATGATGAACTAAAAAAATTCTGGGAATTAGAAAGCATACCTAATGAGAAATCCTTGTCTACATCCGATATATGGTGTGAAGAATTTTACATGAACACTGTTACTCGCAGATCTGATGGTAAATATGTAGTAAGGCTACCATTTAAACAAAATTTACCATCTGACAAATGCCTTGGTTCCTCTCGACCTGCCGCTATGGGCCAATTCCTAAGAATGGAAAAAACACTGGAAAGAAATCCAGAACTTTCAACAGAATACAATAAAGTACTTGCTGAATATATTACTTTGGGTCATATGAAACTGACCACAAATTCCGAAATTGTTCACAATTCCCAATTCTTTTCCTATTATTTGCCACATCACGCTGTAGTGAAACCTGAGAGGACGTCCACTAAAGTCAGAGTCGTATTCAATGCATCCAAAAGAACTGCCAGTGGATTATCATTGAATGATATTCTATATACTGGGCCCACCTTACAAAATGAATTAATGAACGTTGTTTTACGCTGGAGGTTTTTCAAATATGTATTCAATGGCGACATCCAGAAAATGTACCGCCAAATATTTATTAATGAGAAGGATCAGCAATTTCAACGAATTTTGTTTCGATCCTCCCCTTTAGAGAAAGTTGAAGATTATTGCTTAGAAACTGTTACATTTGGGGTAAATTGTGCACCATACCTGGCGATACGAACTTTGCTTCAATTAAGTAATGACGGTAAAGACTAACATCCAACAGCGTCACAGATCCTGAAGAGTCAAATTTACGTGGATGACATCTTGTCAGGTGCTCATTCTCTAACCGAAGCAAAGTCGTATTTGCATCAGGTGATTGATTTGCTAAACTCAGCTGGTTTTCCCTTGAAGAAAATCACGTCAAATCATCCTCAAATACTTCTAAACCTGCCCCCGGAGGATCTTCTCAACGAAGATTTCTTACGGATCGAAGAGGTCAGTGAAACTAAAACGTTGGGTATTCAATGGAATGCCATTTCTGATCATTTCTTTTACAAGGTGACACATTTTGATTTACCTACTGTTTCCGTAACAAAACGAAAGGTTTTGTCTATAGTTGCCAAATTGTTTGATCCTGCTGGGTGGTTGGTACCCATTATCGTAGTTGCGAAAGTATTGATGCAACAACTGTGGATTGATGGCACTAATTGGGATGAAGAATTAACCCCACAGTCATTTGAAAGATGGAGTGTTTTCATCTCAAAATTTTCCGAAATAGAGAAGATTAGAATTCCACGTTGGATTCATTTCTCTCCTGAACATCAAATTCAAATACACGGATATTGTGACGCTTCCGAAAAAGCTTATTGTGCCTGTCTATATATCCGAGCTACCACCCCAGATAAAAGAATTCATACAAACCTGCTTGTTTCAAAAAGCAAAGTTGCTCCCTTGAAAACGGTGAGTCTCCCAAGGCTAGAACTCTGCGGTGCCGCCATGTTGTCAAAACTAATTAAATCTGTTTGCCAGAAACTGGAAATTTCTTCAACCGAAATCTATTTATGGACTGATTCCACAATAACCTTATCGTGGGTCAGTAAACCACCTTTCCATTGGAAAACTTTTGTTGCAAATAAAGTTTCGGAAATACTTGACAATGTGGGAAATGCTGATTGGAGACATGTTGCTTCTGCTGACAATCCTGCAGACCTTGGCACTAGAGGATGTACAGCTGAAGAACTTAAAGAAAGTGATCTTTGGTGGCATGGACCAAATTGGTTAACCATGGAACCAGAACATTGGCCAAAATCGAAGACAGACAAAGAACCAGAACTAGAGAAAAAGGTTATTTCCTTACACACACAAGTTGTTGGGTGTCACCGTGGTGCAATGGTATGCACACCCGCCTTGCACGCTAAAGGTCGTGGGTTCGATTCCCCGGCCAGTCAACATCAAAACACTTTTCAACGGTGGCAAAATACCCCTCAGTAATGTTGGCGACATTTTCTGAGTATTTCAGCCTTGTAAAACTTCTCTACAAGTGGTGTCTTAGACACGCCGTTCGGACTCGGCGATAAACAGTAGGTCCCATATCATTGAGCTAATATGAATCGGGGTGCACTCATTGATATGAGAGAAGTCTCCCCTGTCCCGCCTGGGATGTTTGTGGAACAATTATAATTATTATTACACAAGTTGTTGGTGACATACTCCTGGAAGATTTTTCATCACTAGCCCGAGCTCTCCGGGTCTTTGCTTATGTATTTCGGTTCATAAATGGATGTCGTAGAAACACTATTCCCGGATTACAGGATAAAGTCATACTTTCTCAAGAAATCTCATTCGTAAAATATCATTTTATACGATTGGCACAAATGGCACACTATCCCTGGGAGTATCAGGCGTTAGAATCTAACCAACTGATACCAAGAAAAAGCAGGTTATTAACCTTAAATCCTATACTCGATGAAGCCAAATTACTTCGCGCAAACGGTCGCTTAGTCAACACTGATGAAAGTTTCAATGAAAGACATCCAATTATCCTTCCTGAAAAGTCTCGATTCTGCAAACTGTTTATTGAATACACTCACACAATTTTACTTCACGCTGAACATCAAGTAATGTTACGTGCAATTCGACAAGAATTTTTCGTCATCCGTCTAAAAAGTGCCGTTCGATCCTGTATTCGTAACTGCCGAACTTGTACTATATACAAACACCGCAGCCAACACCAAATCATGGCCCCATTACCAGTAGAACGTTGCACATTTTCTCTCCCATTTACCAACACCGGACTAGACTTTGCGGGACCATTCGACCTTAAAACATCCCGTCTACGGAATGCTAAACTCCAAAAAGGTTATGCCTCAATTTTCGTCTGCCTATCAACTAGAGCAATCCATTTGGAAGTGTGTTCCGACTTATCTTCTGAAGCCTTTCTTGCAACTTTCAGTAGATTTGTAGGACGGAGAGGTCTTCCCAGCCAATTGTTTTCTGATAATGGAACTAATTTTGTAGGAGCAAGCCGTTCTCTATCCAAGGAATACAAATCTTTTCTCCGATCCGCTGAACAACATATAGTTTCCAAATATAATTTACATGGGTTTTCTTGGCATTTTATACCGCCACATGCTCCACACATGGGTGGTTTATGGGAAGCCGCTGTTAAAAGCATGAAGACACATT
This sequence comes from Musca autumnalis, assembly GCF_047663935.1. NCBI lineage: Eukaryota > Metazoa > Arthropoda > Insecta > Diptera > Muscidae > Musca > Musca autumnalis. The sequence continues at coordinate 201,716,095 of NW_027411755.1, forward strand.
TGAAAAAAGTTGCAGGAAATACCAAATATACATATGAAGAATTTTCCACACTACTGGTGAGAATTGAGAGTATACTGAACTCGAGACCGTTGTCTCCTCTAACGGAGGAACCTAACGAGTTAATTCCACTCACTCCTGGTCATTTATTACGAGGGGCTCCTCTCGTTGCTACTCCTGAACAATTTACTAATCATTTATCTCTTATGAATCGATGGCAACGCTTGAAAACCATTCAACTGAACTTTGCTAAACGCTGGAAGAATGAATACATCACTACCCTTCAACGGCGATATAAATGGAAACAAACCCAGCGAAATTTAGCACCTGATGACTTTGTTGTTATTAAAGAAGATAACCATCCTCCGACAGAATGGCGACTTGGTAGAGTAATTAAAGTGTTTATGGGTAAAGATTCCAGGGTTCGCGTAGCTGAAATTCGTACGCAGAACGGAATCATTGTTCGTCCACTGGTCAGACTTTGCATTCTCCCAAATTGCTAATTTCCCTATGCTCACACATTTAATAACATCTTACGTTTTCAGCAGCGCATCCTCTCTCCCAAAATGCCGCGTATGTCATGAGAGACATTTTATAAGATCTTGCCCAAAATTTCACAAAATGGATGTTAACCAGAGGAGGAGCGAAGCTAGGCAAAAAGGTTTTTGCTTCAATTGCCTCTGCACTGCCCACAAAAGAGAGTTTTGTCCCAGCAGGAAGACATGTATGGTGTGCGATAAATCTCACCACACTATGCTTCACTTGGACACACATCCCTCCACAAAACCTGTTATCAAAAGAAGATCAGTGTCTCCAAGCCTAAGCCCGGAACCAGAATCTCCCATTAAAAAAGGCAAAAAAGGGCAATCAAATCGACATCCCAGATCGCCATGTTCCAAATCGTCTACGTCCACCACGGCACAAAAACGTCACCCCAAGAACAAACCTAAGTCAAGTGTTAGCGATCGATTGAGTTACCGTTCGAAGACGCACATTTTCCTGCCAACCGCTTTGACAAAAGTTTTGACTGCCAACGGATGTGATAAAGTCAGGCTTATTCTGAACTCCGGGGCTGCAAACACCGTCATCTCTGGGAAACTGGGGGAAAGATTACAACTCAGACTAACACACACGTCAGGACGAACATTCACAACTGTAAATCTACAGTCATTCCACGACCAATCGGTCAAAATTCAGATCACCGGAGAAGTCCGCAGTCAGCTAAGCATAACAACTCCAATAGCGACCAATGATAAACAACTGCAAGCCGTTTATAACCACCTGACTGATCTGGCTGATCCTCATTTTTTTAACCCGGTTAACATCGAGATCATGCTGGCTAACGATCAAATCCCTAAAATTCTGAAAGCTGGCCTAATACAAACATCATCCAACATGCCCATCGCCCAAAGCAGCGCCTTCGGTTGGATTATATCCGGAGGATGCCAATATTGAATCAGTTGCATTCCAGCAAGAGGGGCCGGCATGTTGAACTGCGTTCCACAACATAGTTTTTAAGTGAATGAATTCCACACTATGAAGTAAACTTTTGAATTTTAAATATATTCTAACTGTTACTAATTAGAATAATCTTAATATGGCAACCTTTGCTCTAAACGAGCTTTCACTCATTTGGGTGAAAGACAATCAATTTTACGTTTAATTCCATTTGTTTCCTTGCCTTTTGTCGAAAACAAAATGTCTAACAACATTTTCTATTTACTTGTAAAACAGAAGCCAATCTATTAAGTAGCAAGAAGCTAAATAAAACCCGCAGCATTTTTACATTTTGAAAGAAGTCAATTGCCTTTCATTTTCCGCAAATAAAGCCGCTTACACTTATAGGAGTTGCCACCGCTAAAAGTTTCATACAGTCCACTACAGGCTTACTCCCGTAATTGTACACTATTCTTAATTTCTAAGTTCTTATAAAAATGCTTTCAGTGAAGCATTGAAAAATTTTCCTGCAAAAAAAAGCAACTTCAGTCAAATTAAATTTCATTTTTAAACATTTCTATTATGCGCTACAAAAGTATTGGTTGTTGAGTTGTTCATATAACAGTTGATGCTTTAAATATTTGGGAGCTAAAAACAATTTCTTTTTATATAATAAAGAGGATTCAAAGAAAACAATAAACAGTTTAATGGGATGTATTATTGGGTATATCTAGCTAATTTGAAAACAATGCTTAGACGCAGAACTGTCTAATATTTTTGTTACAGCGCATCTTATGTTCGTCTTCAATGCCTCTTTACTTCCTTTACTTCCTTAAAAGTGCCAATAAATACAACGATAAACTGTCTTCCTCTGTAACTGCACTTAAACAGTAAATGCAAATTACAATAGTTTTAGAGATAATTTGTTGTTGTAATCACTCTCTCAAAAACATTGTTGGAAAACTAAATGTTAAGTATGTAAAAAGTTCATTGCAAATTATTTCTCAACAAAAAAGAATAAAAAAAGTTAAACTAAAGAATAGCTTACAAAAGTGCAAAAGTTAATTTCAAGAATTGAACAAATATTCAGTAAATTCTTTAAGTATCTCTTTGTAAATGCTTAGTGGTAATAGAAAGTTTCTGCTTTGACTTCAGTAAATAGCTAGGAAATGCATTAGAAAATGTAAAATTTTAAAAAGTTGTACACAATCGTTTGAACATTTATGAAGGGGTTTATTTGAAGATAACTTTAAAGTGAGAAGTCAAAGAATGTTGTAGAAACAAATGTAATTAAAATAAGTGAAACAAACAACAAATGTAGTTAAGAAATTGTAATCATTTTTGTATGTATATTAATCTATATTTATTTAAACTTTTATATTTATGTTATATTTTACATCTTATATTTTATATTTTACAATTTATATTTTACTAGCTGAACCCAGTGCGCTTCGCTACCCCGACTAAGACAGAATATAATGTAATGAATAATTATATTAACATTATTTTTTTAGTATTTTAATGCATACATGTTTGGTATATGAAGGAGTTCTCTAACCATTCTGGGCTTTGTATCGATCTTTTGATGTGGTATTTTTGTATGTGGCAGGAATCAAACCATTTCCAACTATAAGTACTCATACGTAGGTAGCATTAACAAATTTCATATACTCTTACACTCTTAATTTCGACAGATCGAGTCAAAGGATACTCTACCATTTAAAAGAAAAAAGAATTAAAGTAGGAATAACACCAAGTTTGAGTACCTTGAGTTTTATAACGAGTGGGTTTCTCTAGGGCTGAGGTGAGCTCATTCGCTGCCAGGGTTAACCTAAGGACCCACAAACCTCAAGTAAAACACGAGTATTTACGACTTTAATCTTTATTTTAAACTCGTGGTGTTTCTTAAACGAATAATATATGTATGTGAGGAAAATGGATGCGGTATGAGTAAATGGCTGGGTTCGTTTCTGTGTTGCGGTAGTTGTAGGTTCGGCAGTCGCCTGTTATGGCTCGGCTCCACACTACTCTCCGCTCGGGGCAATAGGATGGCTTTCAGCTCGGCAGTTGTAGGCTGTGGTGTTCGGGTTGCTGTCGGCTCGTTGGCAATCGTCATGGGTGTGACTCGGCTTGGTAGTGTTCGGATTGTCGTCGGCTTCTTGGCAATCTTCGGGTATGTGGCTCGGCTCTGTGGCATTCGGGTTGCTGTCGGCTCGTTGGGTATGTGGCTCGGCTCAGCGGTATTCGGCTTGCTGTCGGCTAGTTGGCAATCCTCGGGTATTTGGCTCGGCTCTGTCGTATTCGGGTTGTGTCAGCAGTCGTCGGGTATGTGACTCGGCTGGGTTGCTGTGGGGAAAGAGATCGGTTAATGGGAGCTGGCTGAGAGCATGGAGCTGGCTATGAAGTTGAACTGACTGTGAGCTGGGAGCTTGCTAAGAGCTGGGAGCTTGCTATGAGCTGGGAGCTTGCTATGAGCTGGGAGCTCGCTAAGAGCTGTGAGCTTGTTAAGAGCTGTGAGCTTGCTAAGAGCTGGGAGCGTGCTAAGCGCTGAGAGCTTCCTATGAGCTGGGAGCTTGCTAAGAGCTGTGAGCTTGCTAAGAGCTGGGAGCTTGCTAAGAGCTGTGAGCTTGCTAAGAGCTGGGAGCTTGCTAAGAGCTGAGAGCTTGCTAAGACCTGAGGGCTTGCTGTGAGCTGGATCGAATCGTGGCTAACTAGTATGGTAGACTGCGGACGAGCCACACGTCTATTAGCACTTTGTTCGGCTGGTGATCGACCACTTGGGTGAATAAAACCAGAACACATATTCGGGTGGTTGCACAAAGTGAATGAGAATTATTATTGAATGGGATTGTTGTTGACTGCACTGAACCCAACATATGCTATATGATGGATGATAGTCCACTATTGAGTATGGGGTAAGTTTGTAAGTTTGATACTGACGGTATAATGGAAATATTAAAGTGGGATAGATATCAATGCGGGTCGAATGATATGTGAGAATTGTATGAAACGGTCACGTTACAGTTTGAGGATAGTAGTAATGCATGGGTGTTATCTTTTCCAAGTGCCAAATTATGTATTAGATGATGACTTCTACTGACTTCAAAGTCTCTCCCTTAAATAATGAATCACAAATTCAATATTTTAATATTATAAAAGGCCAACTTGAAATCTGAACCGTTTTCAAGAAAAATTTTCTAGTCCAAATTCCGCACACATTTTGCAAATCTCAACCGATTTCAATATACTTTCCTTTTATGGTGCATCAAACATATGAAATCGGACGAACACATGTGGGAACTATGTCCCAATCTGAATTGATTTCAATATAAGTCCCAATTTACATTGGGCGAGTTTACTTGCGGCAATTGTCAGTTTGTAGGTAAGAGAGGGTGCTGAGAGGCAAAGGGTTACCATATGCCTAACTCTCTCTCCTACAAAATGACAATTGCCGCTAGTAAACTCGCCCAATGTAAATTGGGACTAATGTGGCAAATTTATTTCTAGACCCAATTACGTCACACACTCCAAATTTCATTGAAATTGGGCATACATAGCGTGTTTGGTGCATAAAATCCATGAAATAGGCCGAAAATATATATGGGAGCTATATCCAAATCTGAGCCGATTTCAATATAGTTTGGCAAATTTATTTCTAGACCAAATTCCGTTACTTTTTCCAAATTTGGAGACTGTATCTGTAACTGTTCGTTAGATATCAGCATACAAAATCTACATTTTTGGAGGTACCTCCGATCATGAGGCTACATCTCCAGATCGACGCGTAATTTCTAAATGCCCTCAAATGTTCAGGAGGATCGGTTCAGCGGTTTTCGTGTCCATAAGGCACAAACAAACAAACGTACAAACATTTTTCTATTTTATATATATAGACTAGCTGAACCCGGTGCACTTCGCTACCCTGAATAAGGTAAAATATATTTTGATACATTAATTTGTAGGCCAATTTTCGTCACACATTCCAACTTTCATTGAAATTGGACATACATAGCGTGTTTAATGCATAAAATAAAGCAAACCTGGCAAATAAAAATGAATACTGCGAAAAACTTCATACATAGGGTTTTCAATATTAGCGACAGCATCTTCCACGCGAAGAATGAAAAGAAAGTAAGAGACATTTTAAAAAAGAATGATTTTCCTGTTAGAACCATTAATGATTTGTTAAAACAAACCAAAACCAATAAACCTGATAGCCATGATCGAGAACCGAAGGTATATAAAAGATCTTCATATATACCAGGGTTTTCAGAAAGATTTTACAGGTCGAACTTATACAATAAGGATAATTACCAATTGGCATTAAAAAGCTACAACACAAACCAAACCTTTTTCAGCAAGACTAAAGCTAAAATAGCGAATGACGACAAGTCCAATGTCGTTTATAAAATTGGATGCAATGGAGACAAGTCCAATGTATGCCAAAAGGTATACATTGGTACTACAAAAACAAAACTAAAAACCAGACTGAGCTCACACAAATCCGACCAAAAGGTCAAAAATAAACTGCCAGAACAAAAAACTGCACTTACAGCACACTGCGCTTCAACTGGTCATACGCCTAATTTTAAGGAAGAGCAGATTTTGACACAAGAAAGCAATTACAAAAGGAGATATATGCTTGAAATGCTCCACATTATTAATGTGCCGACGGAAAAACGGATGAATTTTAAAATGGACACCGAAAATTGCGCGCAAATATATAGAAACGTCATAGAAAAACATAAAAATGTAAAAAAGCTTTAGTTAGAAGTCAGTTGTTAAGAAAGAAGGTTGAAGTGGTCATCGATTGATTTGTAACAATGTAATTATTACATATCTGTTAAAAATATTTTTGTTTATATTTACATATAAGTAAATGTCGTTTGTTGTTTTCTCTATTTAAAGAAAAATCTCCCTGATGATGATTGTCGAAGACAATCGAAATATCGGAAATAAATGCAATTATAAAACAAAATAAATGTTTGTTTTATTACAAGGACCTGAAGCCGAACAAAGATAAAAAGTAAAAAAAAAATTGTTTTATTTCACAACTAAGGAGAAGCGTTCAACTACGTCTCTATATATTTTTCTTTTTAAAAGTGTGACTATTTACAAATTATTTCAATCAATTTTTCTTTTATTAAAGTGTGTTATGTATTTCTTTGGAATTTTGTATGTACCTATGTGTCTGTTGTTGTTGTGCCTTTCAATAAACAAAAAAACTAACAAGTGAGCTCTTACTGAGAGCAGAGAGCATACATTTCAAAGTGTTTTACATTGAAATTTACGCTCCCTTGCTCTCAGTAATCGCCCACTAGTGCATGTGTTTTTTTTTGTGTGGATTTTGGGTTTGTATTTGTTTGCAACCAAACATTTAAATTGTTTGCACCCAAACATATATTTGTTTGCACCCAAACATATATTTGTTTGCACCCAAACATAAAATTGTTTCCACCCAAACATATTTTTGTTTGCACCCAAACATATATATATCTTTGCACCCAACCATATATATGTTTGCACCCAAACATATATATGTTTGCACCGAAACATATATTTGTTTCCACCCCAACATCTATTTGTTTGCAGACCCAAACATATATTATGTTTGGGACTGTTGCAAACATATATATGTTTGCTGCAAAATATGTTTGGGACATATGTTAGAGAGGCCGTTTTTTTTTGCGTGTCTGTATATCGATAGATGTTTTATATTTTATATTTCATATAGCAAAGTGCCCGCTACTTCGCATGCGGAAAGAATATAAAAAAAAAACAAATAAACAATATAATGTTTAATATGGGAATGGCGAACACTAAACATTTTGTCGCACTAATACCAATTTTAATCAATATTAAATTCTATTTAAGGCACTTTCCGTATCAATAGTTCGACTTCCAAAAAAAAAAAATCAGCCGTGACGGTGACGATCCTATTAAAATTGCGACCTGTAGCGTGATTTCAAAGTTTAGATGGACAGACGGACGGACACACCTAGCCAGATCGACTCAGCTCGTCGAGACATTCATTTTGGTATATGTATGTATGGGTCTGTATCAAAATATTATTTCGATGCGTTACAAACTTTTTGGCCAAAACCAGCTTATAATACCCTCCCCTCATAGTGGTGTAGGGTATAAAAATTCCGCTTACGTACTTTCAGTCACTTTATGGTACGTATTTCTTAAAACACGTCCATATACCATATACCATCCTTTTTTCCAGAAGGTATGTGCATATTTTTACAAAAACTTTTTTTTTAAATAGTGAAAATATTTTCGTAAAATATCGCGCAATTTTTTTTAAAAACATTTTCGGCTGCGGCGTTTTTGGTTTTTCAGAATGTATTTGCATGTTTTTACAAGCAATTTTTAATTTTCTTAAATAGTGAAAATATCCTCATAAAAAATCGCGCGATTTCTTTCAAAAAATTTCGCCTGCGCCACTGTTTTAATTTAAAAATGGTAATTGAATTAAATACAAATTTTAAATACTTGTAAATATGTTTTTGTAAAAATCGCACGATTTTCTTTTTAATATTTTCTTCGGCGCTTTTCCACTTCCGACACATCACCAGTTAGCTTCATAAGCCTCGATTCATCTTAATGGCTACTAAAAAACCAACAAATATGTATATACACTAAAGCTGGCAAACTATCGATAGTCCAACTATCGTTTCGATTGCTGTCGTAAAACATAGGATACGTCGGCAACTAAAACAAGTTATTTGTGTTATCTGTCTCAAATTGTATAAAACAAAATTGGTTTTGAGTCCGATATAAACAAAACCTTACGACAGTGATGAAAACGATAGTCCGACTATCGATAGTTTGCCAGCTCTAATATACACATCCGGCTGGCAACGTTTTGTTGCAATGTTGGTTTGTATTGCACTGTGCAACATTTTTGAGCCAATCGCGTGCAAACAACTTCTGTCCAGAATTTTATGAAAGTAGAGGACCAATAGGCAAAAACCATATTTGGGTTTTGTTTTCTTAGATCGGGTTCGGTTTTTATGGCCTCATCTAAACATGGTTAAAGAACGAATTTTTAAAACAAATCGGGGCTGTATCGCTGAAACCAATACGAATCTTGTTTTGAAATCTGCCACAAACTTGTAGATAAGAGCAAGAAGCAAATATTTGGAGGAATAGTGAACTCGAAAAACTGCATTTATTGCCTCAAATTTTATAATATATCTAAAAATTCTATAATTTGTGTATATTTCGCAGCGTATACCCCAAAATGTTAAATTCTTCTTAATGTTACCTTTTGGGAAAATATTCTCTGGAATGTAATACGCAACTCTTCAAAACATTATATTGTTGTAAAATGCCTCTATCGCCTGGTTTATGGCAAATTTTTCAACAACAATTTGGTAAATATTTCAATAATTCATTGAAATCCCCAACATGAGATTAAACAGCCTGTGTGAACATTGTTTGAAATAAGTTTTGTAAAAGTTATGTTATGAAATACCACTTAAACAATGTGAAATAACAATTTTAGAGCTTCAGAATATTCTGAAGAATTGATGGTCACATTATTTGGAAAATTTTTAGAATGGTTACTTGTTTCCATTTCCAACAGTTTAGTTGCTACTGACCAGAATTTCAGAAATTATGTAAACTTTTCTATATTATGACGAGTTTGATGCGCTAGATGCAGCTTTTCCTAGTTCATCTATTTGCCACATAAGTTCTACTACTTTTGGGCTACAATATTGCTGAAGACTGCAAAGCATAATTCTTATTAGTTTCGGAGATTAAGGTCCGATCACTGGAAAACAGGCTCATTTTAGGTCGGTTTAGATGAGGCCATAAAATCTAAACCCGATCTAAGAACACAAAACCCAATTAAGGTTTTTGTAGTCTCAATATGTACTTTCAAAAAATGTCCATTAGAAGTTGTTTGAATTTCCAGTGTTGCACTAAGTAGTTGGCTAAGTAGTAAATTGTTTTATGAAATTTTAAAAACGGACATTACTCCCATTGGGTGTTATGTCCGCAAGGGGTGGTCGGACATAGCTCCCAAAAATTTTGGGACTTGTGTCCGCAAACAAAGGCGGACATAACTCCTAAAATCGTTTTCGGAGTTATGTCCGTGGGAGTTATGTCACGGCACCCTTGAAGGGAGGAACCGATATGATCCAAACTTTGCACGTCGTGAAATTTCTAGCAGACTTAGATGAGGTTGCAATATGGACTCAATCGGTCCACTCCTTCGGGTACCTCCCACACAAAATTTCGGATAAGTTCAGATTAGGAGCTGATCTCGAATCGCTTCCTTCCGAATACTTCCTGAGAAAATACCCTGAAAGTTACAAAACAAACCCTACGACACCGTGTGTAGTGATTGGAGCGCAAGATAAATCTCGAACGGATCTGCCGATTCGGTCCAAAATTTGGCAAAATTTCGGATAAGTTCACTTTAAGACCTGCTTCCGAATCGCTTTGATTTTAGTTAAAACAACTTGCATTCGCTGTCTCAATGACGATGGTAAAGTTTTTTTAGGGGAAAGTCCATACTTCTTGAAAAAACAGCCTGAAAAGTGTAAAAACCCCTATGGCATCATATGTAGTGGCTAGAGAGCACTGATCAACCGATTTGTCCAAAATTTGGCCTTCGTCATATTTTGTCCAAACTTTGGTTCGAAGATGGTCAAAACCGGTTCACAGATTCCGGTACTTCCCCCAATATTTAAAAAATGTCACTAAAATGGTATGCACTATGTCTCTTGAACGGGTCCAAACTGTGGATCTCCTAACATTTTGAGCAAAGGGCCACAACATTCTGAAAATACCCTAAATACATTCAATCTGTCCATAGATGAAAGCTTAAATTTACATAGGCTGAGGGTATATCTCTGCCGGTAACGCCGGCTGATACTTTTTTACTTGTTATTTTATGTTTTATATTTTATACATTACTATGGTGAAGTCTTCAAATCATTTTATTTCATTTAAAACCTCAACAAAGTTCTAACCACATTTAAGGTTGTTAGTGATAAGAAACATTGCATTAGGGACACAACAAAAACCGCCTATCCCTAAAGCAATGTTTTCTAAATTAATTTATTATTTATTCACTCTAAAATAAAGGAATGTTGTAAAAAAATGTCTAAATCCTCTGACGACTACATTTTCACTGCATTCCATGTAAATGAGAATGGCCAAAGATGAAAACGAAAAACATTACCATACATCCATCTGGTAATTAAAATTTAATCATTTTGTGGGGTGCTCCTGCTACTCCCTATCTCCGGAACCCAACACATATCTCATTTGGTTTTGTTACCAAATGAAATGTCAAAAAAAAAAACACATTTTGTAATTTCCATTTACTGTGAGTCCTTCATGTGTGGCTAAAATGTTTTGTGTCAAAGTTAAATTTTGTGGTGTGTGTGCGTTCGGGCCTGGTTGCCCTCAAAAACGGTTGTCAAAGTTGTTTGTGCGGGTGAAAACCTCGCTTATTTGTGACAGTGATATGCGCGTGGAAATGTAGTGACGATGACATGCTGTTGTTGCCTCCTGCTTGGAATGGTGCTAATACCAACAACCGGCGATGTGTTACAACATTTGCTTAGTAAGTCTTACCGCATATCAAAATAGATGTAATGCAGCTGGTATGTTGTAGAAGCCACTACCGCCAAATAAAGCATTATTGTCTGGGGGATGCAAGAACCTCATAAACGCCTGTGATGAACATCAGCATCATCATCACCACCTATTTTCGAATAAATGTGTTTATAAGGGAGGATCTTTCTAATAAACTGGATCCTTTGGACTATCAAAGGTTATAGGATGGGGATCAAAATAAAATTTATAATCGGCTTTCGATGGCGGATATGCTCAAATTCTGTAATAATGTTATGTTTAAGGGCATGAACCCGCGAATAGTTACGATCATCACCAACGTTCATTTAAAATATTTTGAGGTATTCAGTAAGCTTAGATTTGATGGCTTACCATAAAAAACAAGGTTTCTGGACTGAACCATATAAATTATCAACTTTTTTACGCAAATACGGGATCCCGCCCGAGGACCTGTATTATATGCCACAAAAACTTATGCTTTCTTTTTTCTCCAGAGTTGTCATCGTCGGACGTCACAGTATTGAATCAGGGGAATGGAAATATATACCTGGCATCACTATACCTGCCGTTCGACTCCCCGACATTACCACCTTCGTCGGAATTGAAGCAACTGGTGAGAAGGATCAAGCAAACAGGTAACGAAGTACTAGTAGGTAGCGATGTTAACTCTCACCACATCTCGTGGGGTAGTAGTAACACTAACAAAAGGGGTCAAGCCCTTATAGACCACTTAAATACTAACGACCTGATTACACTTAACACAGGATATACACCAACCTTTGTTAATAGAGTTAGGGAGGAAGTATTAGACATAACGATATGTTCAGAAAATCTAATAAATGAGGTACATGAGTGGAGGGTTTTGGAGGAATACTTCTTCTCAGACCATAGGTATATTAGATTTAAAATAGCGAGGCCACCGCCAAACCCGATAACCTTCCGAAACAAATCCAAAACAAATTGGACTAAGTTCGGAAAACGGGTAAAAGAAAGACTATGGCAAGCAGATGAGGAATGCCTAAAGTTAACTGAGGCACTAGTAAAGTCTTTTGAGGAAAGTTGTCACCTTTATTCCCGCCTACGATGACAGTGGTAATAAAGGCAAGAAGGGCAGGGGGAATAAAGGCAAGGAGGTCCGCAGACTTTATAATAGGGCAAAACGTAGCAGCTGTATTCTGGGACAACTACCAGGCAAAATTGAAGGAATACAACAAAATTACAAGGAACGCCAAACGTAACTCCTGGAAGCTATTCTGCGAACAGGTGGATAGCGTTAACGACGTTTCGAAAATTAAAAAGTTTATGTCCAAAACCCATACACAGACCGAGCAAATGGTCGATGGAAATGGGAAAAGGGCGGAAACAACAGAAGAAACTCTAGGCCTTCTGATGAAAACTCACTTTCCGTCGAATACCACGGCCAGCACCGAGGCATCGATTGAGTCGGGTTACTCATCAGGAGATGCACAAAAAATTTACAGCTCGATGGTCAAACAAGCCATTACGAGCTTTTCACCATATAAAGCAGCGGGACCAGACCAGATCTTCCCGGCCCTATTACAGCGGGAAGTGGACCTTATTGCGTCCAAACAGGTCGGGATCTTCAACTCTTGTCTAACATTTTCTTAAACCCCGCTAACCTGGCAAGAGGCAAGGGTAGTTTTTATCCCTAAACCTGGCAAGGCAAGCTACGCAATACCAAAATCTTATCGCCCGATAAGTTTATCTTCATTCTTACTCAAGACAATGGAACAGACGGTCGACACCATGATAAAGAGTAGAATCCCTAACGATATGCTCAAATTCAAACAACATGCCTACGTTAAAGGCAGATCAGTGAAAACCGCGTTGCGCGAGGTAGTACACCACCTTTGAAATGAAGATGTATACACTTCCTATATGCATTGATATCGAAGGGGCTTTTAACAACGTCAGCACTGAAACGCTGATCCACTCTTTTCACGAGTTTCAGGTGGACAGGACTTTAAGGAACTGGATCAACCATATGCTAAGGAACAGATGGATAAGCTGCGGGCTATATGACGTCAAAATAAGAGACAAAGTTGGACAAGGAACGCCACAGGGAGGGATACTATCACCTCTTTTGTGGGTTACTACCATAAACAGTCTCTTAAGGACGGTAATCGAAGAAGGATTTGACCCAGTCTGCTACGCAGACGACGTTATAATACTTCTAAGGGGAAAGAATCCGAATATACTTTGCAGAAGAGCAGAAACGGCTCTTAAAATTGCATACAACTGGGCCAGACCGAGAGGTCTGAACGTTAACCCGGAAAAAGCGGAAATATATCTATTTACGAGGAAAACGAAAGTGGGTAATTTCGAGGAACCAGTTTTCCTAAATAGGACAATAAATATTTCCCGCACAGTTAAATACCTATGAGTAATTCTGGATAGGAAACTAAATTGGAAAGACCATATTCAAGAAGGGGCCGACAAGGCACAAAGATGTTGGTCAACATGTAGAAGGGCTATAGGCTCATAATGGGGTTTCAATCCTAGGATGACACACTGGCTATACAGGGGCGTAATTAGACCAATCTTAACATACGCGTCTGTTGTATGGTGGACAGCTATGGACAAAAAATGCAATGTGAAGATATTGCAAAAAGTCCAAAGAACATGTTGCCTAAGCATTAGCGGGGCAATGAGGACTACACCGACTAGGGCTCTAGAAACCATTTTGTTTATACACCCAATAGAAATTCAGATAAGGTATGAGGCAGCCATCGCAGCTACAAGGCTAAAGTCGATGAGCGAGTGGATCAGTAGAGACCACCAAACATACCACCAAAACATACTAAAGGTCACAACGGGTGAATCTATAAACCAAATAGTATCAGATCGCATACCTGAAACTAGTGAAGTAGTTCAGTGTGAAATTTCAATACCAGACAGAGATATGTGGATCGATGGAACTCTAGCTCAGATTCCCGCTGGAAGCTGCAGTTTTACGGATGGGGCTGTGCTAGAGGGGAGAACCGGACTGGGTCTATATATAATGGAACCGGAAACGAAAATCTCACTCCGACTGCCGGATCATAATACGATTCTTCAGGCGGAAGTCCGAGCGATAACAGAGTGTCTGAACTGGTTTGACACTCACACAAAGCCTACCACTGCGAACATCCTTACGGACAGCAAAGCAGCCATCACGGCTATAACGGCCAAGACAGTAAAATCTAGAACTGTCTTGGAATGCATACAATCTATTAAAAACTACTCCCAACATGGTACGGTAAACATTATATGGGTACCAGAGCACATTGGGATTAGGGTTAACGAAATAGCAAACTCCTTAGCAAAACAGGCAAGGGAGCAACCTACAGTCAGCCTAGATAACGCCAAGCCCTTAAAGGCGACGCGCATAGAGCTAAAGGCATGGGCAAAAGATGCACATATATCCCTCTGGAATAGAGAAGACAAGGGAAAAACACAAAAATCCTAACAAAGGGACTACTTTCACTAAGTAAAAAAGACATTAGTAGACTGACGGGTATCCTTACAAGACACATGGGTCTACAAGCGTACCTGCAAAAAATAGGTTGTGCAGGAAGCAGTGAATGCAGAGCATGCAGAGAGAACGACGAAACGTTGGAACACTACCTCTGTCATTGCCAGGCCTTCACAAACCCGAGAAAACAGCTACTACATAATACAAGGACTCGATCACATCAGGACAATCGAGCTCAAAACATTAAGAGACTATGTCAATATGACAGAAATCTTAGACTAACGTCAATAAAATAATCAGGAATTTTAACTAATTCATACACAAAGTTTACAACCTCATCCTGACCGCAAATTAGAGCGCACAACAGGCCTACTTTATGGCTTAAGTGTATGTCCACACGGACATGTGGTGATCCTGCATCACCCTTCTTTTCAACCTAACCTAACCTACTCAAGTACAGGGTTACTGTTATTAAGGGCCAAACATATTTTCTTAGATTTTGTTGTAGCAAGTTAAAAAAGGCTTTGTCGACAGCTAAATACCCTTCGCCTATGATTGTACATTTCCTGTTTTATAAATATCCTCCATGATGATGGTATAATGATGATATGTTATTCGTCTAACTTTTGCATCAGTATTTGTTTGACATTTATTTTAAAAATTACCAGCGATAATATCATGGCTTCTGCTGCCAGCACACACTCTCTCCCTCTCTCTACAAACATCACTGGATACAAATGTCATAGAATAAAACCCAGGTGGAAAGCGTCTGGAACTCGGTTAAACTCATTTGGTTTGTTGGTGTATGTTATTGTTGTTGGTTTTTTTTTGTTGTTAAACAAATGTTAAGTTATTCTTACTTTTGTTTTTACATTTTGTGGTTTTATTCGTTTTTATTCATTTGGTTTATTTTGTTTTGCTCTACCATAGCTGTTATCCTTGGCTTGAATAACTGGCTAGGCCAATAGGGATTGCGGGAGTGTTGCAACAACCAGTTTTCTCAGCATCATTTACATATGATGAAAAATTATCTGCCACATAAATATGTTTCCGCACTCACATACCAAGGCTTCCAACCAAATGTAGACGAATGTTTTGACTAGTCTCATTTTATTCATTTATTTTATCCATCTATCCTTTGGTAATGTGGTGTTGTCCTGCAACCAGTCAGTCATCCTGTTGTATTTTCACATTCATATGGATGAATGTTTGCGGTTTTGCAATTTTTTCCCGTTCTTGTATTACTATTTTTTGGTGTCTGTTTCATGGGATTTTTCATAGCTGTAACCAAGGAATTTAATCTATTTTTCAGTAAACAAACAAATCTATTTTGGCCATTGTTTTGAAAACTCCCAATGTTGTATGTTGTCCTCATCATAGACAATGACATTTGGATCAATTTGGAAATACCTACAGCAAGGGGTAAATTTTAGATGTCGGTTGGGAAACCGTAGTTTAATGAGTTTTTTCGTGTCGTTCTTTCTATCATTTTCCCTCTCTTTCTCTGTGGTCACCACATAGTGTGTTTAGTGGTAATTGCAGTCAATGTGGTTTCTGTTTAGTTGTCCACCAACATTTTGAAATTAATCTGTCATTGAAAGTTTTTTAAATATAAAGCAATTTATTTTGGAAATAAAACATCAGATGGCTTTGCTGTCAGAGAAATGCCTTCAGCTGTAAAAAAACAATAACAGCGTGGTTGTTGTTGTAGCAACGTATATTTTATTCAGTTATTTGGTTAGACTCCCGAGGGATCTAAAAATTTTCTAACTAAAATCCTTAGACCTCGGAGTAGGGGTCTAAAAATTTTCTAACGAAATTCCTTAGACCCCCTCGGGAGTCTAAAAATTTTCTAAGGAAAATCCTTAGACCCCCGTCGCACACTGCGAAATTTGGGAAGTTTAGTGGAACTTTAAGGGATTTTCAAAGAAATGAAATTAATTAAACTTTTATTGAATTCGTTAGCTAAGTACTCCACTACTTAAGAAATGTATTTTTGATTCATTAAAAAAATGGAGTGGCGCGGACAAATGATAAGTCAGTATGCCATGATTTATTTTTCTTAATATTTTACAAAATAATTATGATAGTTTACACTTTAAAAAAATGCAAAAAACGCTTATTGTTTTCGTGTAATTTTAGTCGGAAAGAAGTGATTTTTTGAAGTTTTCAAAATTGTAATTTTTTATTTTCCGTGGTCATATATGGGAGATATTCAAGATTTTCTAAAAAGACTTCGGGAATTTCATTCAGTTGCATTTTCCAAAAGTGGAAGGAAAACGCGACAATGAACGCCATTGTTGACTGTGTTTTGAAGAAATGGACTCACTAATTCTAACAGTGATAATTTCTGTAAAATTAAGAAACCTCTCGCAATTTTTGATAGTTTTGACCTCTAAATGTTGGTGATATACATATAGTGCAACATTTTTAGATGCTGCGGTACAAATACCAAAATACGTTAAAAATTGTAATGCAGTGCAGACCTGAACTTGATCTGAAAGACATTATTAACAAAATTAATGGTACAAACCTGCTGAATGGACCAATAAACATTATAGATACAAATGAAAACAAAAAAAATTAACATTTTACTCCTTAATAGATGTGTAGGGTTGTGGGGCTTCACCCAGAAGTGGACCTATGTTGACAGCTTTTGTGTGAGGAGGTTTTTTATTCGCTAACATCTTAAAATTTACATTTGCATCAAAATCGGCTGCAATTTTTGTCTTTAACCTTTAAAATACCCATTTCGAGGGAACCCGGCATGTGGGGCTATATTGAAAATATTTTGTACATAAGTTTTCTATCCGCTAAAAACTCAACGCAGCCACCGTTACACGACCGCTACAGGAAACCGCGGGTCTATGTGGCCCAATTTGAGTCCCACACTCTCTACTAATATAAGAAACATTTGTGCAAAATTTTAGGAATCTACAACTTTTCCTTTAAAAGTTATTAGTAAAGTTCCGCTAAAGTGCTCATATTTTGCACTGTGCGTCGGGTCTAAAAATTTTCTAACGAAAATCTTAAGACCCCCGTGGGGTCTAAACATTTTCTATCGGAAATTCTAAGAACCCCCTGGGGTCTAAAAATTTTCTAACGAAAATCCTTGGACCCCTGAGGGGTCTAGAAATTTTTTAACGAAAATCCTTAGACCCCTGAGCGGTCTAGAAATTGTCCTTAGATCCCCTTGGGGTCTAAAAATTGTCTAACTAAAATGTTCAAACGAAAATCCTTAGAACCCCGAGGGGTCTAAAAATTTTCTAACGAAAATCCTTTGACCCCGGAGGGGTCTAAACATTTTCTAAAGAAAATCCTTAGACACCCGAGGGGTCTAAGAATTTTCTAACGAAAATCCTAAGACCCCCGTGGGGTCTAAACATTTTCTAACGGAAATTCTAAGACCCCCGTGGGGTCTAAAAATTTTCTAACGGAAATCCTTCGACCCCCAAGGGGTCTAACAATTTTCTAACGAAAATCCTTCGACCCCCAAGGGGTCTAACAATTTTCTAACGAAAATCCTTCGACCCCCAAGGGGTCTAACAATTTTCTAACGAAAATCCTTCGACCCCCAAGGGGTCTAACAATTTTCTAACGAAAATCCTTCGACCCCCAAGGGGTCTAACAATTTTCTAACGAAAATCCTTAGACCACAATTTTCTAAAGAAAATCCTTAGACCCCAAGAGGTCTAACAATTTTCTAACGAAAATCCTTAAACCCCCAAGGGGTCTAACAATTTTCTAACGAAAATCCTTCGACCCCCAAGGGGTCTAACAATTTTCTAACGAAAATCCTTCGACCCCCAAGGGGTCTAACAATTTTCTAACGAAAATCCTTCGACCCCCAAGGGGTCTAACAATTTTCTAACGAAAATCCTTCGACACCCAAGGGGTCTAACAATTTTCTAACGAAAATCCTTCGACCCACAAGGGGTCTAACAATTTTCTAACGAAAATCCTTAGACCCCCAAGGGGTCTAACAATTTTCTAACGAAAATCCTTCGACCCCCAAGGGGTCTAACAATTTTCTAACGAAAATCCTTAGACCCCCAAGGGGTCTAACAATTTTCTAACGAAAATCCTTAGACCCCCAAGGGGTCTAACAATTTTCTAACGAAAATCCTTAGACCCCCAAGGGGTCTAACAATTTTCTAACGAAAATCCTTAGACCCCCAAGGGGTCTAACAATTTTCTAACGAAAATCCTTAGACCCCCAAGGGGTCTAACAATTTTCTAACGAAAATCCTTAGACCCCCAAGGGGTCTAACAATTTTCTAACGAAAATCCTTAGACCCCCAAGGGGTCTAACAATTTTCTAACGAAAATCCTTAGACCCCCGAATAGGGGTCTGACAATTTTCTAACGAAAATCCTTCGACCCCCAAGGGGTCTAAAAATTTTCTAACGAAAATCCTTCGACCCCCAAGGGGTCTAAAAATTTTCTAACGAAAATCCTTAGACCCCCAAGGGGTCTAACAATTTTCTAACGAAAATCCTTAGACCCCCAAGGGGTCTAACAATTTTCTAACGAAAATCCTTCGACCCCCGAGGGGTCTAAAAATTTTCTAACGAAAATCCTTCGACCCCCGAGGGGTCTAAAAATTTTCTAACGAAAATCCTTAGACCCCCGAGGGGTCTAAAAATTTTCTAACGAAAATCCTTAGACCCCCGAGGAGTATAAAAATTTTCTAACGAAAATCCTTAGACCCCCGAGGGGTCTAAAAATTTTCTAACGAAAATACTTAGACCCCCGAGGGGTCTAAAAATTTTCTAACGAAAATCCTTGGACCCACGAGGGGTCTAAAAATTTTATAACGAAAATCCTTAGATCCCCGAGGGGTCTAAAAATTTTCTAACCTTAGACCCCCGAAAAGGGGTCTAAAAATTTTTTAACGAAAATCCTAAGACCCCCGAGAAGGGGTCTAAAAATTTTCTAACGAAAATCTTAAAATCCTAAAAAATTTCTAACGAAAATCCTTAGACCCCCGTGTGGTCTAAAAGTTTTCTAACGAAAATCATTATACCCCCTTGGGTCTAAAAATTTTCTAACGAAAAACCTTAGACCACCCCAGGGGTCTAAAAATTTTCTAACAAAAATCCCAGGGGTCTAAAAATTTTCTAACGAAAATCCTTAGACCCACAAGGAGCGACTAACAATGTTCAAACGAAAATCCTTAGACCCCCGAGGGGTCTAAAAATTTTGTAACGAAAATCCTTAGACCCCCTTGGGGTCTAAAAATTTTCTAACGAAACTCCTTAGACACCCTTGGGGTCTAACAATTTTCTAACAAAAATCCCTAGACCCCCATGGGGACCAAAAATTTTCTAACGAAAATCCTTAGACCCCTATTGGGTATAACAATTTTCTAAAAAAAATCCTTAGAAGGGGTCTAAACATTTTCTAACGAGAATCCTTGACCCCCGAAGGGGTCTAAACATTTTTTAACGAAAATCATTAGACCCCCCTGGGGTCTTAACATTTTCTAAAGAAAATCCTTAGACCACCATGGGGTCTAAAAATTTTCTAAAGAAAATCCTTAGACCCCCTTGGGATCTAAAAATTTTCTAACGAAAATCCTTAGACCCTCAGGGGTCTAAAACTTGTCTAACGAAAATCCTTAGACCCCCCAGGGGTCTAAAAATTGTTTAACGAAAATCCTTAGACCACCGAGGGGTCTGAAAATTGTCTTACGAAAATCCTTAGACCCCCGAGTAGGAGTCTAAAAATTTTCTAAAGAAAATCGTTAGACCCCCCTGGGTTCTAAAAATTTTCTAACGAAAATCCTTAGACCACCCTGGGGTCTAAAAATTTTCTAAGGATTTTCGTTAAAAAATGTTTAGACCCCTTCGGGGGTCAAGGATTCTCGTTAGAAAATGTTTAGACCCCTTCTAAGGATTTTTTTTAGAAAATTTTTATACCCAATAGGGGTCTAAGGATTGTCGTTAGAAAATTTTTGGTCCCCATGGGGGTCTAAGGATTTTTGTTAGAAAATTGTTAGACCCCAAGGGTGTCTAAGGAGTTTCGTTAAAAAATTTTTAGACCCCAAGGGGGTCTAAGGATTTTCTTTAGAAAATTTTCTAACGAAAATCCTTAGGCCCCCGAGGGGTCTACAAATTTTCTAACGAAAATCCTTAGACCCCTATTGGGTATAAAAATTTTCTAAAAAAAATCTTTAGAAGGGGTCTAAACATTTTCTAACGAGAATCCTTGACCCCCGAAGGGGTCTAAACATTTTTTAACGAAAATCCTTAGACCCCCCTGGGGTCTTAAAATTTTCTAAAGAAAATCCTTAGACCACCCTGGGGTCTAAAAATTTTCTAAAGAAAATCCTTAGACCCCCTTGGGATCTAAAAATTTTCTAACGAAAATCCTTAGACCCTCAGGGGTCTAAAACTTGTCTAAAGAAAATCCTTAGACCCCCAGGGGTCTAAAAATTGTTTAACGAAAATCCTTAGACCACCGAGGGGTCTGAAAATTGTCTTACGAAAATCCTTAGACCCCCGAGTAGGAGTCTAAAAATTTTCTAACGAAAATCCTTAGACCACCCTGATGTCTAAAAATTTTCTAAAGAAAATCCTTAGACCCCCTTGGGGTCTAAAAATTTTCTAACGAAAATCATTAGACCCCCTTGGGGTCTAAAATTTTTCTAACGAAACTCATTAGACACCCTTGGGGTCTAACAATTTTCTAACAAAAATCCTTAGACCCACATGGGGACCAACAATTTTCTAACGAAAATCCTTAGACCCCTATTGGGTATAAAAATTTTCTAAAAAAAATCCTTAGAAGGGGTCTAAACATTTTCTAACGCGAATCCTTGACCCCCGAAGGGGTCTAAACATTTTGTAACGAAAATCCTTAGACACGCTTGGGGTCTAACAATTTTCTAACAAAAAACCTTAGACCCCCATCGGGACCAAAAATTTTCTAACAAAAATCCTTAGACCCCCATCGGGACCAAAAATTTTCTAACGAAAATCCGTAGACTCCCGTGTGGTCTAAAAATTTTCTTACGAAAATCCTTAGACACCCAAGGGGTCTAACAATTTTCTAACGAAAATCCTTAGACCCCCCGGGGTCTAAAAATTTTCTGACGAAAATCCTTAGACCCCCCTGGGTCTAAAAATGTTGTAATGAAAATCCTTAGACCCCCGAGTAGGGGTCTAAAAATTTTCTTACGAAAATCCTTAGACCCCCGAGTAGGAGTCTAAAAATTTTCTAACGAAAATCCTTAGACCCCCCTGGGTTCTAAAAATTTTCTAACGAAAATCCTTAGACCCCCTTGGGGTCTAAAAATTTTCTAACGAAAATCCTTAGACCCCCTTGGGGTCTAAAAATTTTCTAACGAAAATCCTTAGACCCCCTTGGGGTCTAAAAATTTTCTAACGAAAATCCTTAGACCCCCTTGGGGTCTAAAAATTTTCTAACGAAAATCCTTAGACCCCCTTGGGGTCTAAAAATTTTCTAACGAAAATCCTTAGACCCCCTTGGGGTCTAAAAATTTTCTAACGAAAATTCTTAGACCCACTTGGTGTCTAAAAATTTTCTAACGAAAATCCTTAGACCCCCTTGGGGTCTAAAAATTTTCTAACGAAACTCCTTAGACACCCTTGGGGTCTAACAATTTTCTAACAAAAATCCTTAGACCCCCGGGGGTCTAACAATTTTCGAAAAAAGTCCTTAGACCTCGCAGGGGTCTAACAAAATTTTCTAACGAAAATCCTTAGACCACCCTGGGGTCTAAAAATTTTCTAACGAAAATCCTTAGACCCCCCTAGGGTCTAAAAATTTTCTAACGAAAATCCTTAGACCCCCT
>NW_027411755.1:201743422-201887509 GCF_047663935.1 Musca autumnalis
GCCACCATCACTGTTTTATCACACGGCGGCTCTGGTTGAGTCCTTGACAAATATATATGATAATGGCGTGCAGCGCTGTTGTCGTGCTGTGCTGCTTACGGAATCCATGCTGATTATCGGCAACTTGATAGTTATCTCTGATACTAGGGAGGACTAAGACCTCAAGGGTCTTTCCTACGGGCGACAAAAGCGAAGTCATTTGGGTGGGTTATTGTGGCAATAACCCTCGAAATACCGAAGATCGTGAGGTAGCAAATTTCAGCCATTTCGATAAAATATTGAGGCCATAATCTTTAAAATACCGAATATTGGGAGGTACCGTTCTATGAGTGCTATTTGGAAGCGTGGAGATATACCGACAAATTTAGGGAGGAAAGTTGTTTACCCCCAACAAACGCTAAATACCAAAATTTCAGCCATTTCGATGGGTTATTGTGGCCCCGTGCTTTGGGGGCTATATTAAGGCGTGGACCTGTACCGACAAACTTCTGGGGAAAAGTTTTATACCACCAACGAATACTAAGTACCAAATTTCAGCCATTTCGGTGTGATAATGAGGCTAAAACCTTCAAAATACCGAAAATCGGGTGGTACTGTTCTGTGGGTGCTATATCTTTGTACTGCCTGCGCAACTATGTCTGTGTGAATGCTATCCAAGCCTTCCTGATAGGCTCGTTGATCTAGAGGTTCTCTTTTATACCTTTGGACTTCTCTCTCTAGATCATGAAGATCTTTCCTGACGTGCCTGCCTCGCCAACATCTTGTTGTGCTGAGGCACGGGTAAAACCTTCGTCACCCCAGAAGATGGTCCACTGGTGTCATGAGGAGGCACCCTGTTCCAGTCCTCAGGGCTGCATTCTGGAAGGCTTGAAACTTCTTCCACCGCGTAGCGCTAACATTTGCATACCACGCTGGCGCCGCACAGCTTACCACAGAACGGCCTATTGCGTTATAAGAGGTCAACAAGGTTTCCATGTCAGGACCCCAAGTGCTGCCGGCCAGAGTCTTGAGGACTTGTTCCTACTTCTGATCTTATCGCAAATAGCTGTGACTTGCGCGGACGACATAAACATGCTATCGAACATTACACCCAAGATTTTGGGATAGTTAGTGGTCGGAATTAGTACACCAACGACCAATATGTTCAGTGGGATCCTCATTTCTGCCGTCCAAGTTGTGAACAGTGTGGATTTAGCGGCGGATATTGGAATTATTGCTGAATATAAAGCTATTAGACCTCTTTTGGCACTACATACCTTTTGCACGTTAATTTGTGGTCCAGAAGAACGCCAACCTACTTGGTTTCCAAAAAGAGCTCTCGGGCGACTCCGTCAAGCATAGGTAGGGTGGATGGTTTCACTTGTATTTTGTTTGTAAACAGGACCAGCTCTGTCCTTAATTGGTTCACTCAAAGACCTTTAAGTTATCAAATTCCCTGAGTTTATCACCAGAAACCACAGCGAGAGAACGCCAGCTTGTGGTGTGCCCATTGCGACAGACTTCCTAATGGAATTCTCAACGATGTTTGAGTTGATTATCCTGCTGCTGAGCATTCCGTCAAACCAACCAATCAATGTAAATAAAACACCTAAGTTAGATAGTTAGAGGATTCAAGTTTAACGTAATTAAAGGTACCTTCTTTGTCACGAAAGGCTGCTAAAGTTTAGTTTGAGCCTTCCATATTACTCTCGATGTAACCTACTACCTCATTCAGTGCAATATCAATCAATTTGCCTTTGACGTAGGAATGGGGGTTGGAGGAGCAGCGGTAATCACGTCCAACATCACAAGGTCTGCGGTTCAATCACTGACCAGAATATCAAAAATTTCGACGTTGACAAATCACCACAAGTGGTGTCGTAAGGCACGCCGTTCAGACCCGGCGATAAAAAAGTAGGTCACATATCATTGAGCCAATATGAATCGGCGTGCCCACATTGATATGAGAGAAGTCTCCCTTGTCTCTTCGGGAATGTTGTGGAAATATAAAATAAAAATAGGCATGTTATTAATAACTTAAAAGCCAGGCTCTGATTCCAGGTCCAGGTTTTCAATATAATGGAAGATGGGCTGATCGGTCTATAGTCTTTGGGACGTGCGTAACTTTACTATCCCGCTTTGGGGATGTATGTCACAGTGACATCGCTTCATGTAGCCGGAATGGGCGAGAGACACAAACTCTGAAATGTGTTCCGGGTGCGCGATCAATGCCTACAGTGCAGTTTGTAACTTTGCAAAAAATATACCATATGGACCTGTTAATTAAAAGGTTTTGAATGTACAGTACAGTCTCGATAATCCGGACACTCGTTAATCCGGACAACGCGATAATCCGGACACTAGAATTTTTTACATTGTAGACTCTGTAATCCGGACATCACATATTTTCCTTACCTCGATAATCCGAACATCAATACTTTTTTCCTTTCTGAAGCATAAGATTCTTATTTCTTTAATTTACGTTTTCGTTCCTAGCAATAGCAATTGGTGTATAAATAAGAAAATTCAAGTTTTTCAAAGTTTTCGGGACAAATTTCGACTTTCTAGATAGTCACTTCCAACTCAGTTATATAATCAATATGGAATTAACTATCTGAATCTGTCAAATGATTTTCCATTCGTTCAGCTATTGCTGACTGGCTATGACAAGAAGCAGTATTTAAAAACTAGGGTTTGGGTAGACTAATTACCTGAAAAATGATGGTGCGTGTTCCTTTCCTCTAATGGAATTAGTTTATTAGACCTCCGATTAGTCAGTCATTAGGGGCATAATGTATTCCAAGGATACTTTACCAAGAAATGTTTAAATCATTGAAAGCGTTGGGATTAATAGCTTAGTTTTTATTGGAATTTCAATAAATTCAAAACGAAATCGTATGGCCCTTCTTGAAGTCATTTGGTGATGCTCATAGAAATGCTAAATATTCCCCATAATGAGATGAGTGCATTTGAATTCTGAAGTTCTAACGCGAGTTATATAAGGGTCATGTCCCATGGACAAGCGAAATCAATTAATATATGTACACGGGTTGCGAAGTTTATGTCCTTAAAAACACTATAAATAAAAATACACCATTTGTATAGAAGTTTTAGATAACAAGTAAAAAAGTGTCAGTCGGCTTTGCCGACAGATATATACCCTCAGCCAATGTGAAGCGAAACTTGTCCGATCGAATGTATTTAAGACCTCTTCAGAATTTTGTTGCCGTTTTTGGACATTTGAACTTGCCGCAAAAATGTGGATTAGGAATTAACTGCACTAAGACACAAATGTTGAACTTTTATAGGGCAGGTACCCTTAGGGAGGACCGATAGGGCCATTTTAAAAGTTAAACTAAATTTTGTAAAATATTCCAAATATCCAAAGTTTGGACCAAATTGGTTGCCTAATTCAAGTGATATCATCCTAGCATTTTAGTGAAATTTTTTAAATATTGGGGAGAAGTACCGAAAGTTGTGGACCGGTATTGCCCATGAAACTAACTGGATATAATATGACGAAGACCAAATCGGTTGAACAGTTCGACCGCCACATATCGTGACATAGGGGTTTTTAACACCTTTCGGGCTGTTTTCCCAAGAAAACTGTTACCGTCGTAATGGAGGTATCGAATGCAAATCGCTTCAACAAAAATCAAAGTGATCCGAGAGCAGGTCTTAAAGTGAACTTATCCGAAATTTTGTGTGAGAGGTACCAGAAGGAGTAGACAAATATAGTCCATATTCGAGCCTGATCTATATCTGCTAGATATATTAGGATGTGCAAAGTATGGATTACATCGGTCACTCCCTTCAAGAGATATAGTGCGCAAAATTTTTCGGAACATTTTTGAACTTTTGTGGGGGAGGTAAATGAAGGAGTGGACCGATATAACCCATCTTCGAATTTAAACTATGTTTGGATAAAATATTACGAAGGCCAAATTTTGGACCGAATCGACAGATCCGTTCAAGAGTTATCTTGCGCTCCAACCACTACACAAGGTGTCATAGGGGCTTTTTGCAACTTTCCGGCCATTTTCTCAGGAAGTATGGACTTGCCCCTGATGAAACTTGTACTGTCGTGCGGGGGGAAGTGAATACAAGTTGTTGCAACAAAAATCAAAGCGATTCGAGAGCAGGTTCTAAACTGAACTTATCCGAAATTTTGTGTGGGAGGTAACCGAAGTAGTGGGCCGATTGAGTCCATATTGGAACCTTATCTAAGTCTGGTAGAAATTTTACGATATGCAAAGTATGGACCAAATCGGTTATTCCCTTCAAGAGTTATCATGCCCGCAAATGTTCCGAACATTTTGGAACCTTTGTGGGGGAGGTACCGGAAGAAGTGGACCGATATAGCTCATCTTCGATCTTTAACTAAGTTTGGACAAAATATTACGAACGCCAAATTTGAACCGAATCGGTTCATCCGTTCGAGAGTTATCGTGCGCACAAGCCAGCCAGACAGACGGACAGACAGACAGACAGACGGACGGACATTGCTAAATGGTTGCGTACGGTTGGTGCGCTTGAGTTCTATGGTGCATCCATGCAGTTGGGGAAGTGGGTAATGGCTAGGAGGTCCAGAGTTTATAGACCAGAGTTAGTCCACGTGCCACCTTCCCGTTTTGATACCGCCGATGGATTTGGGGTCCTTTCGTAGGGTACGAAATCTGGATACGTTCTTTACTCCTTCTATCAATTCGCTAAAGCAGATCCAAGATGTGTACGCTAAATATCGAAAATAAATGACACCTAAAATAAGAATCACTTCCAAAATGGACCATTCCGATGCGTTCCTTCAGGTACCTCTTCCGCAACACTTTTGAGCATTAATCCTAATCCACATTTTTGTTGGCAAAATCGAATGTCCAAAAAGGAGGGTATATACACTTTCATACGGGCAAAATGTGCCTCATCGAAATAATGATTTTAGACCCCAAGTATGTTTGGACGAAATGTGTTTCAAACAATTTGGAGTCGATTTAGCCATGTCCGTCTGTCTGTCTGGCTGGTGCGCACGATAACTCTAGAACGGATCAACCGATTCGGTCGGAATTTGGCTTTCGCAATATGTTGTCCATACTTAGTTTAAGTTCGGAGATTGGTTATATCGGTCCACTCCTTCCGGTACCTCCCCTACAAAACTTCGGAAATGTTCGGAAAATTTGTGCGCACGATAACTCTTGAAGGGAGTAACCCATTGACTTTAGGACCTGCTCTCGAATCGTTTTGGTTTTTGTTGTAGCAACTTCTATTCACTGTCCTCTATACGACAGTACAACTTTCATCAGGGGAAAGTCTATACTTCCTGAGAAAATTGCCTGAATGGTGCCAAAAACCCCTATGATACCGTATGTAGTGGTTGGAGCGCAAGATAACTCTTGAACGGATCTGCCGACTCGGTCTAAAATTTGGCCCTCGTAATATTTTGTCCAAACTTAGTTTAAGTTCGAAGATAAACCATATCAGTCCACTCCTTCAGGTACCTCCCCCCAATAGTTCAAAAATGTTCGGAAAAATTGTGCGCATGATAACTCTTGATGGTAGTGACCGATTTGGTCCATACTTTACACATCTAAATATATGTACCAAATATGTACCAGGTTCGAATATGGACTTTATCGGTCCACTCCTTCGGGTACCTCCCACACAAAATTTTGGATAAGTTCATTTTAAGAACTGCTCTGGAATCACTTTGATTTTTGTTGAAGCAACTTTCAATCGCTGCCTCAATTACGACGGTAAAAGTTTTTTCAGGGGCAAGACCATACTTCTTGAGAAAACAGTCCGAACGGTGTAAAAACCCTCTACGGCACCACCTAGTGGCTGGAGAGCACGACAACTCTCGAACCAAATACTGAGTTGATATCATATTTTTCGTAGGCAAGTACATGCTTCCTGATATAATATTCCAAAACCTGTGAATTATATGGTGACCGACTGAAAAGACTGGTGGTCGCGATATCTTTCGAGGGGAATGACACCCAAAATAAGACCCACTTTCAAAATGGAATATGTCCGTCCATTCCTTTCGATACCTTGCCCGCAAAACTTTTTGAGATTCTATCCAAATCCATATTTTTGTAGTTTCATAGGCCCATAATTTTCAAACCCCTTTAAATATATGGTAACATGGGGCGCCTTCGCCACGTTTTTTTCAAAATGTTCTCATATCGACATCATTAACGTTTTTCCAAATATTATTTTTGGTAAGAATATTAGCATGTCTTGACTATAAGTATTGATATATAAATGATTATAATTTTGTTTTTAAAATATTATTTTTGAGCATTTACAAAATGTCTAAAAAGTGGCGAAGCCTCCCCACCCATAGGGTAGCTTCGCCATCGACATAGGACATATATCAACGGACTCTAAAACTGGCATTTACCATACTTCCTCCCCAAATATCAACATTATGCATAAAAGGAACATGTTTTCTATTTAATAATCAAAAATGATTCTAAAATTTACAAAAAGAAACATATTCTAGCCGTTAATTGAAGTAGGTACCTTGAATTTAGGAATAAAAATGAAATTTTTGCCAAATTAGATAGGTTTAGCACAATATTTGATTTCAACTTCACATTATAGCGTGGTATATCAATAGCATAAACAATTTAAGTTAAACCCGACATATTTCTCACATTAACCCACAACACCTCTATAATGGCGTAGCCGCCCCACCCCCTACATAGTTCATAATATGAATATATTGACATTTATAATTACTTTTATCATGCAAATTATTTGGATTTATATTCTTCAGTAGTCGTCTATTAACGGTATAAAATATAATTTTGATATCACAAAAGGTATACAAGATATCACAAAATATACCTACCATAAATATTTTTCGCAATACCCCAAAAACATGAAACCGCGTGCATCAGCAATCATATATTTGGTAGAAATGCCAATTGTTGGGAGATGAAAGATCTTCGTTAAACTCAAAATTTTTCCTTTAATGGAATTTCTGTAGCAGTTATAATTATCAAGAAAATCGGTGCTGGCGAAGGCGCCCCAGTGGCGAAGCCGCCCCATGTTACCATATAGGTTTTTGGGGGAAAAATTTGTTTAAATTCACACAGGCTGAGGGTATATCTCTGTCGGCAAAGCCGACTGATCCGTTTTTACTTGTTACCTGTATATTTACACTTAGTTAAAGAATATGTTAATATCTTCTTTGTGTTTTTTTATTTTGCAATCTTTTTAAATCCCCATGGTGAACATATCATTAATATAAATAACTATTTTGACTTTATCCCTGTGCATTTGTTTACTCAACTTCTGTGTCAGTACATGACTGCCTGGCTGGTTGGTGCAATAGAAATGTTCGCTCATATTTGTATTCATGGGATATTCAACTAAAGGTTATTGATGCTCAAAGGATACCACACGAATGCAGCAAACATCATTGTGTTGGGGAAAACCACATAAAACACCATTAACAGATACTCACTCTGACATAAACATTCAAACTACTACATATGCATGTCGGGTACGGTGGAGATGCCATTTTAATAAATCAACCAGAATTAAGTCATCAATAACACGGAGGATATTCATTCTCCTCTCCCCTGTGTTGTGGCGTCAAACCAATTTCCATTCGAATAGTAAAGTGGAACATTTGTTGTTCTTACCCAGCAAAATTTGACGGAAGGGGTTCTTTGCGATGACGTGATTTCATGTCATCTTTTGCATTGGTTCAAAGGAAGTCGTGAAAGATCCGATCTTTTCATTAGGATTTGAACCAATGCCAAGGAAGTCGTGAAAGATCCGATCTTTTCATCAGCATTTGTACCCATTCCATCGATCCAATAGAGATGATGTTTGTGTTTTTATTTACACACCTGTTTATTTTTATTTTGGTGTGTTCCAGTACTGCAAAAATCTACTAATTTTTACTATTTTTTCCGATAACATAAAGGAAAAATTGTTATCGTAGTAAAAATAAGTAGATTCTTGCAGTTTCTGGAACAGACCAAAGTTGTTAGAACTGTCGTCGTGATGTTGTCTTACATTTCCTGCATATCAAACAACTAAAATTTCTAAACAATTGGTATTATATGAAGTCCCAACCATCGATCTAAAAATAGAATCGGACTGCACACATTGCTATTTTAAAAGTTCCCTTGTCTGTTCTAAATCTGACATAGAATGAAATCAATCAAATCTCGCTTCTTGGAATTTGAAAAAAAGTCCGAAACGAAAAGGAACAAGAATCTGAAAATAAAGAAGAAACTACTTTTGGAAAGAAACAATTAAAAATAAATTAATTAAGCATAAATGGTATTTTCCATAAAAAGTCTCTCCTCCCCGTTCGTTACATTTTGTTCTTAGAGATCCCTAAAGCAAGCCGGGTTGTAGATCCCTACATATTTCCGTCACTAAACAAAAGAGTATAAATTACCAAAATGTTGTTATAAAATAACAAAATTATAAAATAAAAGTAATTTACGAAATAAAAATACTTAAAGGAGTGCATTTGGAGTCCATGTTGAAATCTGAACTGGTGATGGGAAGATAATTGAAAAAACCTTTTGTAAGATGAAAGAATATCAGTTGCGGAGAACGGAGGAAGTAATCTTTTGCGTTGCAGCGGTGGTGATTACATTGCAATTTTGGATGTAAACTTTTGAAAAACTAAGCTGATAAATTAATTGTAGCTATTTCATGAATTCGTTTGAATTAATAAAGAGTTTTGTTTTTCATGAAAACCATATTTCAATACAGCATTTCCATTTTCCAAACAAGACATGAAAATTTCATGCCAAGGGGTTGGTGAAAATGGCATGCCAAAGCATTGGTTAAAATGACATGTCAAAGCATGGGTGAAAATGACGTGTCAAAGCATTGGTGAAAATGACATGTCAAATCATTGGTGGAAATGACATGCCAAAGCATTGGTGGAAATGACATGCCAAAGCATTGGTGGAAATGACATGTCAACGCATTGGTTAAAATGACATGCTTAGGATCCAGAAAAGAACGTCATCTTTTGGGGTCCACGCTCATATAAAATTCATCGATGAAGATGCTAAAAAGATGACATGCTAGATCACTTGCACCCATGATTGAATGTCATCTTTGGCATCGAACATTTTGCTGGGTATTGATGAGCGACAACGAGAGTCAGTATGATTCTCACATGGTGTTTGGGGGTCTTTGAAATTGTGTAGAAATTAGAATAATGTATGGAAAGTGGATTGCATAGAAATTACAATAATGGAATGTGGGTTAGATTGATATTACCCTAATAACATAGTTTAGTATGATTCAATTGAATAATGATATCGAAGTGAAGATACAAACAAATTGCTTTGCAATTATATTGTATCCCTAAGGAAATCTGAACAATTCACGCATTCACGGTATTTATCTCTATCCCTATAGATAGGTTTCTACCCGGTATTTACCCATGTTTTGTTTTCTTTTTCGGATGTTTATTTGCGTAAATATAATTGTATTTTGAAATCAAAATTTTGTTTTTCTGTCAGACAGAAATTCAAAAAGAATACCATAAAAACGGTTTAACCACGCGAACTAAACTTGTTATATGTTAAATCTGTCGTTGAAGTTGCCTGTGCGAAAAAGTTAACGAAGAATGCAAAAATTATGGCTTTGTCTTGGAGGACTTAAATCTCAAGATTATCCACTAAAATCGTGGGTTAATCCATCTGATATATTATATCATTTGGAGCACAATCCAGCATTTATGTTTTTCTGCACGGAGAACTACAACAAACCACTCTAAAAGCTCACAAATATCAAAAATAGAATGTAATTCCATAGACTGAAATAAATAAATAATAAATGAATAAATAAAATTCCGTGCAGAGTTACTTTTTTCGCGTTTTTTCCCATCTGACGCCTCCTCAAGTTGTGGATAGGGGAACGCTCATCATACGACGGGTACCGCAAAAATAAAATATGCGGGGCGAACCAAAAAAACAAAAAGTGGAAATGTCAGTGTCTGTTCCCATATT
Organism: Musca autumnalis; assembly: GCF_047663935.1. Classification (NCBI taxonomy): domain Eukaryota; kingdom Metazoa; phylum Arthropoda; class Insecta; order Diptera; family Muscidae; genus Musca; species Musca autumnalis. The sequence continues at coordinate 201,753,397 of NW_027411755.1, forward strand.
GGGCGACTGCAAACAGCGTCTGAATATGCAGACTAGGGTTATGACTTTTTTACAACCTCGTATCACTGTATGGTATCTTGATGAGTTTTACCTAATTTTACATACAGTTGCGTGCAAAATAATAACAGTGCGGAACTGCTATGTACGAAAGTTGCAATAATACTGCTATAAATCATTAAAGCAATTCAATTATCTTTATCAGGCGAAAGCTTATAAGGTGCCTGACCTCGCGGGCTAAAATATTTTACATAAATATGCAACTATTAAGAAACACAATTAAAGTTTTCTGCTCAGGAGGGTTTTTTTCGTATGCAAAATAATAGCAGTGCAAGTAAGCCAAGTAAAATGAACATGTTAAAAGCTATTCATTTATAACTTTTTAGAGTTGAACAGTTTTTTTGGAATGAAAAAAATACCAAATACAGACTATATTTGTACACGCAAAAAAAAATCGGCCTCTCTAACATATGTCCCAAACATATTTTGCAGCAAACATATATATGTTTGCAACAGTCCCAAACATAAAAAATGTTTGGGTATGCAAACAAATTAATGTTTGGGTGGAAACAAATATATGTTTGGGTGGAAACAATTTTATGTTTGGGTGCAAACAAATATATGTTTGGGTGGAAACAAATTTATGTTTGGGTGCAAACAAATTTATGTTTGGGTGGAAACAAATTTATGTTTGGGCGCAAACAAATTTATGTTTGGGTGCAAACATATTTATGTTTGGGTGCAAACAAATTTATGTTTGGGTGCAAACAAATTTATGTTTGGGTGCAAACATATTTATGTTTGGGTGCAAACAAATTTATGTTTAGGTGCAAACAAATTTATGTTTAGGTGCAAACATATTTATGTTTGGGTGCAAACAAATTTATGTTTGGGTGCAAACATATTTATGTTTGGGTGCAAACAAATTTATGTTTAGGTGCAAACATATTTATGTTTGGGTGCAAACAAATGTATGTTTGGGCGCAAACAAATTTATGTTTGGCTGCAAACATATTTATGTTTGGATACATTTGCATACTTACGGCAGATATAATTCTATGATTCATGAAAAACTAATTTTAAAAACAATTGTTAATATACACATTTTATTTAAAATAAAGAAATTCAATTCAAAAAGTATGTATTATAATATAATAGTAAAAAGTATAATAACATATACATAGTATATTCATATGTATTAAAGCCAATTTATAAATAACTTGTTTTCAGAACTTAAACATAAGTATGATGTGGTTCTTGTGTACAATGAATCCACTGGAAGTGTAAAAAAAAAATCATCGAGTTCTACTCGAAATGCATAAAAATGGTTATCAAATCCATGATTTAATATTCCCTGCAGACAAAGAATTGGTTGTGGTTGATTAGAAATATGCAAAATAAGTGCGAATTCCGGCAGTTGGTCCTCACTATATCCTATATGCACAACCATTTTGTTTTTATATAAAATGTCATTAATAATTATGTAGTTTGTAATTGAAATAGGATTTTGTAGATGGAATTTCTGTACAATACTTTCCATATCAGATTCTACAACACTTCCTACTTCAATTTTGTTGGTGTAAAACTCTTCAAAATTTAATATAGTATTTGCGATGTTTAGCTGGTATTTTGTGAATAATGTTTTAATTAAATTAACTCTAGAATTGGTGGAAGTTGCACATTTTTTGAAAGGCTGGTGGAACGCTTCGAATCGAATTGATGACAGATGTTTAAGTGGACCAACTTCGTTCATAATTCTTCCATAATGGGTCATATTATGATATTTAGGTTTCAAAGTCGAATTTGATAGTTTCATGTATAAACTGTGGTGCTCTGTTATAAGGTTTGTTAGTATTACGTTTGATTCAATATGTAAGACATCTGAACTACAACATATGTTTAGAATTGCTCTTAGCAGTAAATATAAGTTCCATTCTTCGCAATCTGGAACTAAGTCTCCAATTATTAAAGACAGATTAGAAGAAAATGTTTTCATTTCAGATGCAGACATTTTCAACTTAAATTTCAGAAGAGCATCACTATTTAAAATGGGTGGCTTATTCTTACAATTAGGGCCATAATTAAATACCAAAATCCGATAATTTAACTGTTCTAAAGTAAAAAACTTATATTTTGTAATAAATGAATTTAAAATAAATATCAAATCGTAATGGCAAACACCCTCCAGCAAATCATGCATAACATCAACAGTAGAGTTATTAAGAACATTAAAATGTTTTAATTTATTCCAAACGCATGTTTCTTTTATACCTGTTTGCCTAACATTTGATGCTCCTACATCACCCTCATAATTAATGTCATTTCGCAACAAACTTAAATTTTCTTCACTAGACTTCTGCGTATCGCAACGTTTCATTTTACAAAATCTACAAAAAAAATTGCTGTTAAAACTTTCCGAAAATCCGAGAATAGTGTTCAACCCCAAATTATCGCCTAAAACCAACACAGGAACAAGTTTTACAACCTTAAATCCTTCTATTTCTGAATCTAAAATGATTCCTTCACTTTCTAGGATATTCAGGCAATTTATAAATGGTGTAAATACACCATAAAATAAAAAAACATTTTATATTAATTTATTATTTTATTAATGTTTTTTATATTAATTTATTATTTTTTAATTTCTATAAATTAATTAAACATTTAAAGAAATTAAATTAAAATATTTAAATTTTAGAATTTAATTATTTTTGTAATTTTTATTATTTTTTAATTATTATTATTTTATTTTTTTTTTTTATTTTAATTTATTTTTTTTAATTTTTTATATTTAAATTAAAAATTAAAAGAAATTAAATCAAAATATTTAAATTTTAGAATTTAATTATTTTTGCAATTTTTATTATTATTTTATTAATGTTTTTTATATTCATTTATTATTTTGTAATTTTTATAATTAAATTAAAAATTAAAAGAAATTAAATCAAAATATTTAAATTTTAGAATTAATTTATTTTTGTAATTTTTATTATTATTTTATTAATGTTTTTTATATTAATTTATTATTTTTTAATTTTTATAATTAAATTAAACATTAAAAGAAATTAAATTAAAATATTTAAATTTTAGAATTTAATTATTTTTGTAATTTTTTTTATTTTTATAATTATTATTTATTTTTTTTTATTTTAATTTATATTTTTTAATTTTTATAATTAAATTAAAAATTAAAAGAAATTAAATTAAAATATTTATATTTTAGAATTTTATTATTTATTGTATTTTTTTTTTATTAATTTTCTTAATATTTTATTATTCTTTCTTAAACTCATAAAAAATTGGAGATTATTATAGTAATAAAAAATTCTTACATTCTGTTGGGGTCTTCTTTCAGACATTCGTCAATGATGGCCTTTGAGATTTTCACCCTATCTTTATTTTCAAGGCGTTTTTCCTCAATAAAAGTTCGCCAGACTTTGTTTACAGTAGGTATAGATTTTATGAATTGTACGTCGTACAAATTCTTTGAAATTACAAATGTTTTTGGGATAAGCTCCTCAGAACCTGCTAGGGATTCACTTTCCGACAAAGCACCACTAACTGTGGATGCTGATGCCACAGATCGCACGGAATCTAAATGAACATAAAATATGTAAATACATTATAAAAAAAAGGAAAAATAAATGCAGTATTCTTACCTCCAAGTTGCAACTCAATTTGAAATGTTGGCGTTGAAATATATTGCATAAGAATTTTTCCAAATTGGTCTTCTTTTATTTTTGTACCGAACACTGAGGCTGTAATATTTTCTGGGGAATAAATTTTAAATTCCAATTTAGCCGCTTCAATAAAATTTTTAAAATCGAAAGGCTCAGGAATTTCGACAAATAACTTGTCCTCCCCCAAAACCGTTGGTATCAACATGTTTTAAAAAGTTTATACGTGAATTGTTGACGCTTCAAAATGAATAAAATGAAATTGAAATGAAATGAAACAATGACAAATATGCAAACGAAAACAATAGTGATACCATAGCGAAAGAACAAAACAACCAAAAAGAAGAAATCAAGCAAAAAGAACAAAAACGTAAAAAAATTTGCTCGTCTCCAAGTGCGTATGTATGCGTTAGAAGAAACGCGTGTTTTTTGTTGTTGCTGTTGAGACGATTATTTCTTTCCATCGTCATGCATGCAAAAAAAGGCCTACTTGTGAAAGAAATCGTCACAACAACAAAAACATGACTCGCATGTAAGTCAGCGGTCAGTAGAGTGTGCTTACTGAGAGCAAAAGAATTTATGCTCTTTTGCTCTCAGTAAGCACACGCTGACTATCGCTGCTGCAAGTATGTGCGAAATGCATGCGTTAGAAGAAACGTGTGTTTTTTGTTGTTGCTGTTGAGACGATTATTTCTTTCCATCGTCATTCATGCAAAAAAAGGCCTACTTGTGAAAGATGTCGTCATAGCAACAAGAAAAAAACACACAAAAAACTTGACAATTATGAAAGCAAATGTTGGTATTTAAAGTGTACAACTCGAGATCTGTTGTTTCATTTATTTTGCGATGCATCTACCTCCGTAATTGTCAAATTTTTTGTATGTTTTATTCTTGTTGCTGTGACGACTTCTTTCACAAGTAGGGCTTTTTGCTTGCATGACGATCGAAAGAAATAATCGTCTCTACAACAAAATACAAAATACCACATGCACACACACACTTGTAGACGAGTCAAGCTTTTGAATGTTTTTGTTGTTGCTGTGACGACTTCTTCCACAAGTAGGCCTTTTTTGCATGCATGACGATGGAAAGAAATAATCGTCTCAACAGCAACAACAAAAAACACGCGTTTCTTCTAACGCATACATACCGCACATACTTGCAGACGAGACAAATATTGTTCGTTGTTTTGTTCTTTCTTTGAATTATAATTATAGTTTTATACTTACAATTTGTAGAATTTTAGTTTGCCACTCACTATAATTATTTTTACCACTTTAATGCAAATTTTCAGACTTATATTTTCAAACACCTTTTAATTTCTTCCGCGCGCTTCGATCGTGTCATACACAAACAATCAACTACACGAATGAGAGATTAGAGTTCTAAGCCGACAATTATTAGAAGGCGTGACGGCGTGAATATGATTTTACATATGCCAGCGGCCGCTTAAAAAATTTTGGCTGGCGGTTCATTTAAATTTCAATCATATTCTTAGTGCTTGTACACACGTTGGATCTTTTGTTGAATTCACCATCGTTTTCGTACTCAAAGGGTTGCACTTTTTCGTAATATTATAACAAGAGTAATTTTTGTTACAAACACGTACGACTTCCCATAAATGTTATTGTTGTTAAATACATATATTTATAAATTGTTATAACAAAATTATTGTGATAAAAGTCCTTAAAACTGATATATGTAAATAACTTTCAATGTTTCTCGATAAATGTAATTGAAGATCATTTCATCATAAAAGTGTCACAAGTTGCTGCATCACCATTTTTTAGCGGTGTTGCAAAAAATGGTAGTGTTACATTTATCGAGAAATATTGAAAGTTCAGTTTTAAGGACTTTTATCACAATAATTTTGTTATAACAATTTATAAATATATGTATTTAACAACAATAACATTTATGTGAAGTCGTACGTGTTTGTAACAAAAATTACTCTTGTTATAATATTACGAAAAAGTGCAACCCTTTGAGTACGAAAACGGTGGTGAATTCAATAAACGATGCAACGTGTGTACAAGCACTAAGAATATTCATACGAACGGCGGTTTGTTGCCGGCGGTGTGATTTTGAAGCATAACTTTGAAATTGAACCATGGCACCAAGGCACATTTAATAAGGTAGTTGCAACGTCAAATAAATATGATGATCAAAAGTTGTAAAACAAGGCATTGATTTCAACGAATTTAAGCAACAATTATCACTTTTATATATTTAGCAATTAAAATAGTTGTCGGTTGAGAAAATTATCTTATGGCAAAATAATTCATATTTTTGACCATTTTTTCATTGTTGTGTTTTCACATAAAATGTGTGCTGTCAAATATTTATATTGCTTTTGTAAAGCAAATACAAATTATTCGAATTACATGTGAAAATTGTGTAGTGCTGATTGGTATAAAAAATTCGATGCAAATCTAAGCGTCAATGCGAATTGAATTTCTGTACAGATTTTGACATTTTATGTTATCACAAAAGTTTTGATATTGTAGCAATTCGAATTATTCTACCTTATTAAATGTACCTTGTGCCATGCATTGAACAGAAACATTGCACAAACATACAACGTACCCCTGCTGACACAAAAATAAGAAATTTATATGAAATTGTGAATATTTGATTGGTTTTTGTAATAATGAGTTTATTTATACCAGCCTAATGACATTTTTTTTTAAAAAAAATTATGTGAATCTACCTCTCAATTGTGCCATGAACAGAAGCAAACAATTTGTATTTACAGTTGCATTTGGAGGAGCACAAAAAATTGTTCATTTCTGCTTTGTTGTGCTTGCTTCGCTTTCACCATAAAAAAATCTGAACTATTTCATTCGCCTTTGATTTGCAGAAAAAGTATTGTTTATGAAAAAACAAACAGCAACAACAAAGAACGAAAGACAAGCGGTTGGCCGTATACACACAGCTAATGAAAAAACAGGGTTTCAACCTCTCGTCGTCGCACCTGCGTCTCCTATTACACCATAAACAGAGCTCTTTATTATAAAACAGAATTCCGTAGCCGCGAGAGCACTGTTATTACTCTCGTTGACAAACATCCTCTCTCCACCCATGAAAAAAATGTTCTAACATAAAAAATATGTTTTACCCAAACATATCAAATTGAGATATGTTACAAAATGTTGCAAACATATATTTGTTTGGACCCAAACATATTATGTTTGGATCCAAACATATATTTGTTTGCAACCGGTCCCAAACATATATATGTTTGGATCCAAACATTTTTTCAACATAAATTTTTCTGCGTGTACAAATGTGTATATTCACTGCCTTTAGTGCATCACTGCAGCGCAGATGATCATAAACATAAAAAAATTAAATTTTCCAAGAAAAAACTTACCACATAGTGGAATATTGTAACGTGGTTTTCTCGTCGGCTGGGGTAAGTCCAGTCGCGTCCAGGGTCTCCATAAGGACCCACTAAACCCTTCGAAATAAAAGACTAGTTTTATCCCTTCTAGGGGTTCAATCAGATGTTTATTGATATAAAAACAAGTATGTTCTAATTCAATAAAATGCGATATTGATAGGCTTGAGAAGGCTTGTAGTAAGGCCGGTGATAAGGGTGACTAACTGCTAGGAGTGATTGGGAATGATGATGCTGATTGATGTTTCAGACGATGTTGTTGGTTAAAGACGAACTGTGTTGATGATCGGGAACGACGAGCCTGATTGACAATCGGCTTCTGCGCGCTGATTGTGGAGACGAAGCTGGTTGGCATTCGGGTTCTACGATTTGTCGATGATCGGGAACGTGTTGATTGCTGATCATTCGGTTGACAACTATATGATGGAATTAGGAAACTCGGCAGACGATGATCTTGAACTCGGCTGACGAACGATTATCGGGAACGTGTTGATTGATGATTTCGGGAGCTCGGCTGATGACGATTCGGTACGACGATGTGATAGGTAGCTAACGCTACAATAGCTACTGCTACGATCTCGTACAAGCTACTACGTATCTCTATAAACAGGGAACCGACGTTCCTGTGGGGGCAGACTACTGTAGTACCTGAGTGGGACGGAAAGCCGAAGCTTCCGTGTGAGACAGAAAGCGGAAGTCGCTGTGCAGGACGGAAAGCCGAAACTTCCGTGTGGGACGGAAAGCCGAAGACCCTGTGTGGAACAGGAAACCGAAGTCTCTGTGAAGGGCAGTAAACAAGAATTCCCTGTGTGCAATGTATTAGTGGGACAACCACAATTTGCAAAATTTGCAACGCAACAAGCCATCCAGGAATTGCCTTGGTGGATAGCAAACCCCAGCAGTAGCAAGCTGACTTTAACGGCGAAAACTGGAATACTAAAGTATCAACTGAAATGAAGTGAATGCGAATTATTGTGTATTGAGTACAGCAAGCAAATGACTTCAATGCATGACTGGCGTATATGAAGGTGCTGTTGAGTTACAATATATCTTTGATATGTTATCAAAATTTATTTGTTATGCTCGAAAATCGTCCTGCGTATCCTCAAAGCAACTAACATCCATACTACGGATACTATTTTTGGAATTTAATGTAAAAATAATCTGACAAAGTTAAGGAAATAAGACCAAATCTTTTGGAAACGCGCTAAATAACCACTTTTATGGATTGGTATGGTCTTCAATTTTGTTATCCAGAACTAGAGCTACAAGTTTGCCAAAGATCCAAAAATTAAAATCCAATCGCTTTCCGAGATATGAAACCAACAACTCATAAACATAAAAGCTTTTAAAGTTTTTATTTTTCAGAAATTTTGACAATTTTTGGAAGTCACTGTAAGCAGATATTTAACTAAAAACAAGGTATATGGGCACACGACATAACCAAAATGACATAACAGTTTGTTTCTCACTAATTTTATGATCGTATTATAACATATATGTAATTTTATATTATATATTACTTTATTTCATATGTTTATGATAACATTAAAAGTGGTTTGTGCAGGAAATATTTAAATATTTAAATAGAAAAAAGTTATTTTAGTCATAAATAGGCAAAAGGCCATTCATTCGTGCAACAGGAAATAATTTTTTGAGAATTTTTTTTTTCATTTCATAGAATTTTTTCAAAATAAAATTTTCTCAAAGTGGTTTGTGCGTAACCTTTTTTATAATAAAACGGAATGAATGTTATGTAGGCATTTCGAACAGGAAATCGTTTTTGAGAAACAATGTCAAAAAGTTGAGAATTTAAACATTCATCAGATTGGATGTATTTTGGGTCTTTTCAGGCCTTTTTTGGACATTTGAACTTGCCGACGAAAATGTGGATTAGGATTAAAGTTCAAAAGTGTTGCAAAGGAGGTACTTAAAGGAATGGACGAAATAGTCCATTATGGAAGTGGATATTATGTTGGGATTCATTCCTTTTCGATAGATATCGCGCCCACTAGTAATTTCAGTGAGTCATCGTATAACTTTTGGACCAGCATGTCAGGAAGCATGGATATGTGCATGGGAAACATAATATCGCTGTAAACAGGACCACAACGAACAGTATCAGTAAACATTTTCAAAGGATCTTTGAACAGACCTTAAACTGCACTTAGACACAAATCTTGAACTTTTGTGGGAGAGGTACCCTAAGATATCTCCATTTTAGAAGTTAAACTAAATTTGGACAAAATATTAGGAGATCAAAGTTTCGACCAAATTTGTTGAAGAGATATCGTACAAATATTACGAAGGCCAAATTTTGGACCAAGGCGGTTTATAAATTCGAGAGTTCCCGTGCTCTCCAGTCACAACATATGCTATCATAAGTGTTTTTTTTTTGTACACCTTTCGGTCTATTTTCTCAAGAAGTATGGACTTTCCCCTGAAAAACTTTCACCGTGGTAATTGAGGCAGCGAATGCAAGTTGCTTCAACAAAAATCAAAGTGAATGGGTTGATCCGTTCAGGAGTTATCTTGCCCTCTAACCACTACACACGGTTACATACGGGGTTTTTTGCACCTTTCATGCTATTTTATCAGGAAGTATGGGTTTGCCCCTGATGAATGTTATATCATCGTATGGGGGGCAGTGAATACATGTTGTTACAACAAAAGCGATTCGACAGCTGGTCCTAAAGTGAACTTTGTGTGAACTTTGTGGTCCTAAAGTGAAATTGTGTGGGAGGTATCCGAAGGAGTGGACCGATTGAATCCATATTGGAACCTCGTCTAAGTCTGGTAGAAATTTTACGATGTGCAAAGTATGGACCAAATCGGTTACTCCCTTCAAAAGTTATCGTCCGCTCAAATTTTCTGAACATTTTCGAACTTTTGTGGGGGAGGTACCGGAAGGAGTGGACCGATATAACCTATCTTCGAACTCAAATCAAATCTGGACAAAATATTTCGATACCCAAAATTTGAACAGACAGACGGACGGACATTGCTAGATTGACTCAGAATTGTCTGAAACGGATATCGTACAAACATACTTGGGGTCTAAAACCATTATTTCTATGAGGCACATTTTTGGTCGTATCTAAGTGTATATACCTTCTTTAGCCTAAAGGCTGAGGGTATAAAGAACAACATAATTACGTAGTACCATTTTTTTCTTTTCCTCCTTTCTAACATAAAAAATATGTTAGTGCCCAAACAAATAAAATTGAGATATGTTAGAAAATGTTGCAAACATATATTTCTTTGGACACAAACAAACTATGACCCAGTCCCATACAAATATTTGTTTGGATCCAAATATATTTCTAACATATATTTTTCTGCATGCACGCAATAAAATTGTCATTAGAAATTCTGTGGACTTCGTAAATCTAAACGTACAATAAGATGATGAACTTACTTCAACCACTACTTTTTTGTTTAAGTTGTATATTTTATTAAAAAAGTAAAATTAAACATCGTTGACAAAGTCACCATAATAGTAGATGTATAAGTTAGATACTTTGTCCCTCAACTTCCCCTGCTCGATCAATCACGGATGCTGTTTGGCGCACTGGCATCTCCTCTACAACTCCCTCTGCGGAGACCGTAGTGTGCAGATCGCCGCTGGGCATCGGTTGTTGTCGGTTTGCTCACTTTGTTACACTCTTACTCTCACTGGAATAATTGTAATTGTATTAGTATATGACATGGGATCATCTGCGATCACTTAGAACCTCTGCGTTCACTTGTCATTTGTCAATAAATAACGTCTACGCGTTATTACTTAAAGGACTCTGACGCCACCACCCGATTACAAAAGGTAATCTTCAATCATATTTATATTAAGAATTGATACTGGTTGTTTTTATTTTTCTTGTTCTTTTCTTCCTCCACTGCTCAACATACGGCAACTGACTTATTGAAGAAACCTATGGATGTCCCCTCCCTCACCTAAACAGTAGACAAAGTGGTGACATTTCGTCACTGACCCCAGCTTTCCTACAGACGTGTTAACCTTCTTTATAAGGACTTATTTGACGTATACGCAATGGAATTGATGTTTAAACCCCATTGGGTTTACTATTATTAATCCCAATTTATATTTATAAAACAGTCGTTATTTATGTTGTCAATTCCGTGGAATACCTGCCAAATAAATGTAGTATTTGAACCTAAGCAACATTGAATAAAAGGTTTTTAGTGATATTTTATTAATTATACCCAACACCGCTATGTGGAAAGGGTATTTATTATAAGTTTGTTTTGGTAAAAATTCATGTAACACCGCGAAATATTCGTCGGAGAACCCCAATCTTCATATCTCGGCGAGATAAAGCGATTTTGAGATGTGTATCCGTCCGTCCGTCCGTCTGTCCATTATAAATTGTAATCACACTCCAGGCCGCAATTATAGAGCGATCGTCACGAAATTTATTATGGAGGTCGGAATAGAATAGATCACTATTTTAATTGGTGATGACCGTGAAATATTTAGCGGGTGAAATGGACCTAAAACATAATTTTTATCCGATTTTGTAGCTGCTCTGTAGGTCGCAATAATAGTCCAATCACCTCGAAATTTTACATAAAGTAAGAGTATATGACAAAGAAGAAGCTTGCAATTTGCGATGGAGATCCGATAATATTTAGAGGTTTAAATGAACCAAAACTTGTTTATGAAAATTGTGAAAATTTTTAATATACAGCTTATATCTTTTTTTCTGGAAGAGACATTCCGGGCAAGTAAGCTATACTTGGGAGAGGAACGCTTGACCTTTCTATTGATGTCAATTGCGTTAGTGTACATGATACGATAACAGAGTTACAGCCTAATATAACCTGTTATTTGTTTATGTAATGATAAGCACGCTAGAGGTCGCAATTATAGCCCAATAATCACGAGATTTTGCACGAGGTTGGAAGTTAGGTAGAGGAAGATGCTTACAATTTTGGATGTTGATCTGATATTATTTAGCGGGTGAAATGGACAATTACTTTTGTATGAAAAATACAAAAAAAAAAAAAATATTTTTGATCTATATTTTATTTTCTGGAGGGCATATACCGGCAAAGTATACTACATATGAAAATATAACTACTGATCCTCCCCCTGATGAAAATTGCGTTAAAGTGTCTGCTAGATAACGGGCCTACTGCTTAATATATAATGGGTTTTGTGTAGATAACCACATTTTCCCATTCCCAGTTGTTGAATTATTGCAAATTACATGGCGCCCTAACGTTTTAATTGTCAAGTTGGATTTTTATACATACATTGCAGCATGTGTCGCTTTGCCACATTTGCGACATTTTCTGAGTTTTTCAGTCATGTAAAACTACTCTACAAGTGGTGTCTTAGGACACGCCGTTTGGACTCGGAGATAAACTGTGGGTTCCATATCATTGAGCGTTGTCCCTTTTGGGATGTTTGTTAAACAATTATTATGTTATTACTTAAGCTTGGTGTGATACGGTACCAGAATCCAAAAATTTTCTTCTTACAATAACTTTATTTGTTCCATAAAGAAATTTTGATATGTGGAAAGCTAATTCCCAGGGGTAAAGATGTAGGGTATTACATGGTCGCCCCCGTCCGACTGTAGCCTTGGCTTACTTGTTTTTTTTTTTTTAATTTAGCAGTATTTCTTGGCATTTTAATAGCATTATTTTAATGCCGATTTAGTTGTAGCACTTTTTTAGATCTGGTCGCACTGGCGTCCAGTAGCATTTGTTGTTGCTGTCCCGATCTGAAGATACATTCTTGATGTTTTTATATATTTTCGGATTTTGGTTTTCTATTCTCAATGGTTCAATTTTAAATAATAATACTTTATTTTCGTACAAACTTCACTCGAAACTGCAACTTTTGATCTGAAACATTCTGCGGGAACTTTTCTAAAGTATTCTCCGTCTATCCTCTTTTTCAAACGCAAATACACACACCAAACTACTTGAAAGTATTAACTTGATTGAGATGTATGCAACTCGATAGAGGAGTTGCACACAGAAGTATTCTACTTCAAACATGCACTAATATTAAAGGCAAAGTGCATTCAAATGTGTAAAGCAGCTCATATGTACATATATACGTATCTATAGTTTGTATGTAGCATTAACACACTCACTGAGTCAGTCACTCACTTTTTAGTTAGTTTGCTCGTTCGGGTAGGTCCTGATGTGTGTGTGTTTTTTTTTTTTTGTCAAAGGAACCATAACAAGAACTTGCCAACCAAGCCAAACAATCAGGGATACCGTAGTGAGGGTAGCAGTGTGAGTGTATTTATTCGAAAGTATCTGTGTATGCGTGTGTGGAGTTATATTATCAACAACACAGAGCAAAAGGAAAAATGGTACTACGCCACTTTTTTCTGTAAGCTTCTTTAGAGCTTTGACTCTGTACAATAGGGATCACATATACTTAAACATTATACAGAATAAACAAACACTGTTATGGGCATACACACACACTTCCATTCACAATGTCGTTCACATAAATATTCATTTCTTATGTAGATTAAAAATTAAAATACAACAACAATGGCATAATAAACATACACATTGTTCAGAATGAAGGATAACAGAATGGGAAAAGCAAATTTATTCCTCAATTTTGGGTTTTTTCAGCAAAAGTAGGTAGATTTAAAGTAGAATTCGAAATGGAATTTGAGGTTTAAAACACCTTAACTGTATTGGCTGTTTTTTTTTTTATTTTTATAATATATATGTATGGAAGAAATCCGTTTCAGACAATTTGCTGTCGATTTAGCCCTGCCCCGTCTGTCTGTCAGGCAGGTGCACACGATAACTCTCGAATAGATTAAAAGGTCCAAACTACACAGCTCGTAGAATTTTGTCAAAACATGTATATGTATATCACGTTCAAAGAGTACCAAACCGGTAAACTCCAGCGAGTACAAAAGTATACATTTTTCGCTAAACAAGATATCTCTCAAAGGGTGTAAAAGATTTGGTCCAAAATTATATATATTTTTATTCGTGATAATGTAAGGTTTATAATAATAATTGTTCCACAAACATCCCATACGGGACAAGGGAGACTTCTCTCATACCAATGAGTGCACACCGATTCATATTAGCTCAATGATAAGGGACCTACTGTTTATTGCCGATTCCGAACGGCGTGTCCTAAGACACCACTTGTAGAGAAGTTTTACATGGCTGAAATACTCAGGAAATGTCGCCAACATTACTGAGGGGTATTTTGCCACCGTTGAAATTTTTGATGTTGCCTGGCCGGGGAATCAAACCGACGATCTTCAGTGTGCAAGGCGGGTGTGCATACCATTGCACCACGGTGGCACCCTAAGGTAAGGTTTACGTAGCTTAAAAGTATTAGTTCCCGTTTCCCCATTGAATTAGCTGTAATTCGGCATATCTAGCTCCATATGGACAGGAAATCCGTATCAAATATATTGACAAAGTTCTACATTTATTTGGAACGTTCAAAATAGTCAAGATAAGGTTTCCAATTGTTCTAAAAATCTGCATATTTGTTCGGCAAGTGTATGAATGCAACAAAAGTCTGAAAATCCGCTAAATAATTCTTGCCCAAAGAAACATCGGGTTTGAAGCTGGTTTCACGGTGCTCTTGAATCAGCTTTAAATGAAGGGAGCTTACACCTGGGGAGTTTTTGCGTAATCCGAAATTACACTGTTCATAGATAAGAAAAATCAAAAAATAAAAAAAATCTCCGGAGCGCTTTTTAAATAAATCGCGATCAAAGTTCTCATCTTCAGGTTTTCCCTATCAAAATCCAACTAAAGATATATTGTAGCAGTGAAAATTTTCTACAAGAAGTTCAAATTGGGACAATTCACTGACTGTATCGTCTCCTTATAAAACAATGTGATGCATGCTACTCCTTAACTAACTTTCGGAAAAGTGCCGTTTAAGGTCTGCTCTTGAATCGCTTTGATTCTTTTTACAACAACTTGTATTCGCTTCCCCATACTTTCTGAGAAAATGGAGCAAGAGTTGTTAAAACCCCCTATGGCACCATATACAGCGAACGATACTTTTTAACGGATCAATCCTCCGATTATGTCCAAAAATTGGCCTTCGTAATATTTTGAACAAACTTAGTTAAAGTTCGAAGATGGGTCATAACGGCCCACTTTTTCGGGTACCTCCCCTCGCTAAAGTGGTGTGCACGATAACTCTCGAATGCAGTGACTAGTCCACTACTTCGGACCCCACACAAAATATCCGAGAAGTGCAGTTTAAGAGCTGTTCACAAATCGGTTGGATTTTTGTTGTAGCGAATTGAATTCGCTGTCCCCATCCCGACGGTACAAGTTTTTCAGGGTCTAGATCATACTTCCTGAGAAAATCGCCCGAAATTTGATCTTCGTAATATTTTGTCAAATTGTAGTTTAACTCCCCCCCCCCCAACAAATTTAAACATTTTTATTTAAGGGCAGTTCAGGGTCTGTTCGAAGATCCTTTTGAGAATTATACCAATGCTATTCCTTGTGGTCTTGTTTACAGCGATATTATGTTTTTCGTATGCAAGTCCATGCTTCCTGACATACTGGTCTAAAAACTCTAGTTATACGGTGACCAACTGAAATGACTGCTAATATCCACTTCCAAAATGGAGTATGTCGATCCATTCCTTCAGGTACCTCCTCCGCATCACTTGCGAGCTTTAGTTCATACACCCAAAGGGTCACAATATCTGAAACCCCCCTAATACATAATTATTGGGGAAAAAGAATTTTGGTTGCGAAGCTGGTATTCGATTCTATATCGTCCATAGATGAAGGTTTGAACTCCCTCAACCTGAGAGTATATCTCTGTCGGCAAAGCCGACTAATATTTTTTCGTTTGTTTTTCTCTCGTTTTCTTCCGATACCTCTCTCGTGCGCTACTAGTTGCTACTGTTTGAAAAGTAGCCCTATATGCCGCATTTTTCTCTTCGGTAGCAGCACGACACTCCTGGTCATACCATAGTTCCTTGGTTGAGGTCTCTGGTATCCATGTATGAATTTTGCGCCTGTTTGCCTGGAGTGGACAATATTTTGCCATAGTGCCGATATGTTATCGGGATGAGGAGTGCTTTGATTAAGCAATTGGGCTAGTTGAGTGGAATATGTTGTGGCTATCTAATGTGGTTGCAGCTCGTCTATGTCTAACTTTCGTGTTGTGTGTGTTCGTGCGTTATTTACAATGTTTAGGCGAGTACAAACCTTTGCTGCAACAAGGTTGTGGTCCGAGTCTATGTTTGCTCCTTGGAACGATCGTACACCCAACACACTCGATGAATGCCTTCCATCTATCACAACGTGATCAATTTGGTTTCTTGTTTTCTGATATGGTGACAGCCTGGCATCCTCAAGAATGTATAAATGCTTGAATCTTGTGCCGCTAACTACCATGGCTTTGCCGCTGCGAAGTCTATCAGCCTCATACCATTTGCAAATGTTTCACGGTGGAGACTGGATTTCCCAACTGTTGGGCCAAAGTTATTCTCTTTTCCAGGAGCAACGGCCATATGTTTCTTCTAAGCGCTCGTTAAATATATCTGTGGTCTGTCTTCAGTGTCTTGTCCTTGTCTTAAACAACAAATCCGCAACCAAACTCATGATTTATGTCATGGCAGCTACATATATTACAGTGCAGCACCTTCATATTTCCTGTATGGTAGTAATGTCAGTCTTGCACCTTTCAAGTACATCTGACAATGCGTAAACTGCACCTTCTCTATAAAGAGTGCAAACATCCAGGTGCAGATTCGCAGATCATGGTTCTTAAAACGTTTGCGGGGGTCGTAAACTTTAGAGGGGTCTGTGTTTTTTTTATACCCTCAGCATTTATGTTAACGAGAGTGTATATATATATATATATATATATATATATATATATATATATATACTTTCACACGGGCAAAATATGCCTCATCGAAATAATGGTTTTAGACCCCAAGTATGTTTGGCCAAAATCGGTTTCAGACAATTTGGAGTTGATTTAGCCATATATATATATATATATATATATATATATATATATATATATATATATATATATATATATATATACTTTCACACGGGCAAAATATGCCTCATCGAAATAATGGTTTTAGACCCCAAGTATGTTTGGCCAAAATCGGTTTCAGACAATTTGGAGTTGATTTAGCCATATCCGTTCGTCTCTCTGGCTGGCTGGACGCACGATAACTCTCGAACGGACCAATCGATTCGATCCAATATTTGGCATTCGTAATATTTTGTCCAAACTTAGTTTAAATTCAAAGATGGGTTATATCGATAACTCTTGAAGGGAGTAACCGATGTGCTTCATACTTTGCACATCGTGAAACTTCTACCAGACATAGATGAGGTTACAATATGGACTTAATAGGTCCACTCCTTCGGGTACCTTCCGCACAAAATTTCAAAAGGTTCAGTTTAGGACTCTCTCTCCAAGCTCTCCAATCGATTTTTGTTGTAACAACTTGTATTCACCGCCCCCCATACAAAGGTACAAGTTTCATCTGGGACAAGTTCATACTTTCTGAGAAAATAGCCTGAAAAGCACCGTGTGTAGTTGTTGGAGCTCAAGATAACTCTAGAACGGATAAACCAAATGATCCAACATTTGGAAATCGTGATATTGTGTCCGAAGTCAAATCATGTTCTAAGATGGGCCTTACTTTTCCACTCCTATGGGACATACATGGTTCAGGTTAGAATATGGACTATATATGTCAACTCCTTCGGATACGTCCCACACCAAATATCGAAATCTCGAATAGTTTTGATTTTTCTGACGATGGTACAAGTTTTTGCAGTGGCAAGTCCATACTTCTTGAGAAAATGACCCGAAAACTGTACGGCAAGTATGTGTAGTAGCTGGTGTGAACGACAACTCCAGATTCGAATACTGCGTTGGTCCACACTTTGCATATCGTAATATTTGTTGGAATATTAGATTAAATTTGAAGGTGGTGATTAAAGGCCCACTACTTCGGGTACCTCCCCCACAAAAGTTCAAAAATATTCGCTAAAATGGTAAGCGCAATATCTCATAAATGGAGCAACCGATTTGGTCCAATGTTTGGATCTCGAAATATTTTGTCCAAACTTAGTTTATGTTGAAAAGTGGACCCTATCCGTCCATTCCTTAGGGTACCACCCACACAAATGATCACCATGTTTCTTTAAGTGCGGTAAAGGTCTGTGAAAGGGAATCCTTTGAACATTTTTACCAAAGTTACGCCTAGTGGCCCTGTTTACAGCGATATTATGTTTTTCGTGGGCAAGTTCACGTTTCCTGATATAATGGTCCTATCGAGAGAAATGACTCCCATAATAGGACATACTTCCAAAATGGACTATGTCGGTCCATGCCTTTAGGTACCTCCCCCCGCAAAACTTTTGAGATTTTATCCTAATCCATGAAGGCCCCCCAAATACATAAGTTTTTTGGGAAAAATGTGTTTCACTTCACACATGCTGAGGGTATACCTCTGTCGGCAAAGCCGACTGATACTTGTTTTCTTCTTTCATAGTGGGCTGTTTTTTTCTAGGGAAGGGTTACTAACCTGATGCCCAAACCCAGGTGTTTGTACCATCCTCTATAGTATGGAGGGTATATTAAGTTTATTTTTAGTTTGTAACGCATTGAAATATACATTTGCGATCCTATAGAGTATATATATTCTTGATCGGGAAAAAATTCTGCGCAAAATCGGCCCACGTTTTGATATGGCCCTCATATAACGGTTCCTCCCGATTTTCGGTATTTTGAGGATTTTATCTACAATTTATAACCGAACTACCTGTAATTTGTCAGTTGAAGTTCCTAGTGATCACAAAACATCTCCACCAAAAACTGTCAACATAGGACCATGTTTTGGTATAGCCCCCATATAACGGTACCTCCCGATTTTCGGTATTTTGAGGATTTCAGCTACAATTTTTAAGCGAACTACCTGTAAATTGACTGTTGAGGTTCCTAGTGATCAAAAAACATCTCCACTAAAAACTGTGAACATATTTCATGTTTTGGTACAGCTCCCCATATAACGGTACCTCCCGATTTTCGGTATTTTGAGGATTTTCGACCGAACTATCTGTACTTCGACATTTGGTCACAAACTTTTCCACCAATAATTGCCAACATAGGTCCACACTTTGATATAGCCCCACATAAAGGTGAAGTCTAATTGAAGATATTTTTATATGCATTTTTTACCTTATTTAAGTATCAGTGGTCATAAAATATCTCACCTTAAATTGTGGACAGGAAAGAAAATAATTATTGTGCTTTAGTTCAGAATACTTTATGGTGGAGGGTATAAAAAGTTCGGCCCGGCCAAACTTAACGCTTTTTTACTTGTGATCGGTATTATGGGTGAACGCAGCACCCAAAAGGCAGCCACCCAGCTGACACCACGGGGACGTCAGTGTCCACTTGCGATAAGGCGTCTTGGGCTTTGCCATGTTAAAGCCGGTCAAGACCATTACTTGGTATCTTTCATCCCCTACTTGACCCGAGTAATCTATGGACATATTAAATCTACTTGCCAACCCTATTTCGACTTTTATTACATATGAAATGTTCGTACAAAAATACTGATTTTTATAATATGATGCCGAAGGCCACCACCACTGAATACATTGGTTTCAGATAAATCTGAGACCGCGAAAACAAAAACTTTCAAAACTCAAAATTTGACATAATTTCCAAACGAATTTAGAAATTCTTTCAAAAATTCGTAAAATCGTTTTATTTAGAATTTGTTGTTTGTTTTTTTTATCGTGGTCTTGTGGTGATTCCCGTACGAAGGTTTTGAATCTATGATACACTGGTGGATAGGTAAAATAAATAAATTTTATTTTTATTTTAAATGCCGTGAGAAGAGGGTATACTTCAGTCGCCAAGAATGACTGAGTCTTCTTAATTATTTTTATCCAATCTAATGATACCTAGGTCTCCATATTTGTATGCGTGTATAAACATATATATACCCATACAAGTAGCAGCATCTCATATTCAAACAAACAAATATCATCTGTATCTCCCCATTAATATTTATGGGCCCGAATAAAAAAAACCATTGGTATTTCAAAAGTTCATTACAATTATGCCACATTCAATGAATACTTTTCATACACTCACCCGAGGTATATGTTGAGCCTACTGCACATTGTCGTCCTCAGAGCTTAGTTATAATTCCCATCATTCATTCACAAAAATGAAATTTTAAAACTCATTTTTGCCAAAAAAAGTTTTGTTTGGCAAACATTTAATTATGTTTTCCCATTTCAATTTCTGCAGGAACATGGTTGGGGGGTTGCACAAATCAAAGCCATATCGATTTCATTGTTCATTTCTTGTTTTTGTCCTATGTGGACAACAACATGTCGAATATGTACTGCTGCTGTTGCTGCTACAACCAAAATAAAGTAACAAAATAATATCTAACTTCATTAACACAATGACTCAATGGTCGGATGGATGGTTGATGATGCACTTTGCCCTCCTCTTCTCTTTTTTTACTTCCGCAAATATAAAACGACTAACTGAATTTACTGTTTACATACGTATGTTCATATGTATGTATGTATGTATGTATGTATGTAGTATGTATGTGTTTGAATATAAATGAGTGTAAATATGAGGCCACAGGCTACAACCAACAACTGCAGTAAGTCACATGGTACCGATGTGTATAGCCTGGGTGTGTGTTGCAATCCACATACACTACTTCCTCCAACCCCGTACCAGTTGTGGTCAACTAGGAGGCCAAGGCTCAGGAATGCCGTTCTGGCATTTAGGGATAAAAACTCCTAAAGCTTTGCATACCAATGGCAATTAACTTTTATGCACTTTTTTGTTTGCTACACACACTCTCTCTTCCTCTTTTCACGGGGATTTTTGCATTTTGCACATGTGAAACAAAGCAATGCCCCAAAGGGACTATTGATGTGGTGGTTGTTGTTGGCAACAGCAGCATAAATCAGTGAAAGTGGGAGTGGAAGAGATTTTTTAAACGATAAAATGTGATTTAGTTTATCGACATAGAAAATCAGCAGCAAAAACAACAACAAACGATATCAATGCCAGAAACACGATTTATTTAAACATCCAGCATACTCACACACACACAAAAGTGAGTATAACTCACACACACAAACTGAGTATTGGGAGAGTAGGGTTTAATTGTAATCAATGGTCATTGGTGCATTAAAAAAATGAGGATAGAAATCCGATTTAAGAACTGTTAAGGGAGCAAATGTTTTTCTTCTATTTTTCCGTCGACAAAAAAGACTATTATCGAAGACTGGAAGATCTAGTGTTGATCTTTTCATAGAAGACCAGAAGGTCTTCTCAAAAAAGATTGCACGGCCTAGCCATAGAAGACCAGATGGATTTCTCATAGAAGACCAGAAGCTCTTCTCAGAAGGTACCCTTCTAAACGACCAGAAAGTATTATCAAAGTAGATCGGAAGGTGTGGTCGTAGAAGACTAGAAGGTTTTCTCATAGACCAGAAGGTTTTCTTCTGGAATACCAAGGTCTTCTCAAAAAAGTCCATTTAGTATTTTATAGAAAAACAAGGAGCCGTCCCATAAAGAGAATCAATACCCGACAGTTTTCTCATAAGGCCAGAAGTTCATCTCATAGAAGACCAGGTGGTCTTCTTATAGATATCCAGTAGGTCTTTTCACTGCAGTTAAAACGGTCTTCTCTAATAAGGCCAGAATCTCGTGGGGTAATGCTTTGTCAACGAAGATTAGAACCTCATCTCTTAGGAGTAGAAAAGGTATTTTCCGTAAAAGACAAGAAGGTCTTCTCAAAGAAGTTCGGAAGGTAGGGAAATAGAAGACAAGAAGGTATTTCCAGAGAAGATCAGTAGGTCTAGTCATAGAAGAATAGAAGGTCTTTTCAGAGAAGATCAGTAGGTCTTGTCATAAAAGACCAGTAGGGTTTCTAATGAAAGACCAGAAGATCTTCTCATGGAAACCCAGAAAAACTTCTCAAAGAAGATAGGAAGGTCTGGTCATAGAAAACCAGAATGTCTTCTCATAGAGGACCAAAAATTGTATCTTATGGAAGACCAGAAGCTCCTCCTCATCAAAGAAGACCAGAAGGTTTTCATATAGAAGAGCAGAAAGTCTTCGCAAAATAGATAGGTGGATGTGGTCATAGAAGACCAGAAGGCTTTCACATAGAAGAGCAGATGGGTTTCTCATAGAGAACCTGAAAGTTTTCTCACATAAGAACAGAGAGTCTTCACAAAGTAGATCGGAAGGTATGCTCACAGAAGACCAGAAGGTCTTCTCATATACGATAGGAAGGTCTGGTCATAGAATACCAGAAGGCTTTCTCATAGAAGACCAGAAGGTCTTCACATGGAAGACCAGAAGGTCTTTTCAAATACGATAGGAAAGTCTGGTCATAGAAGGCCTAAAAGTCTTCTAATAGAAGACCAGAAGGTCTTCTTAAATAAGATCGGAAGGTCTGGTCATAAAAGGACAGAAGTCTTCTCAAAGAAGATTGGAAATTCTGGGCATAGAAGAACAGAAGGTCTTCTCAAAGAAGATCGGCAAGAAGGTCTTCTCAAGAGGACTTTAAGGTCTTCTCATGAACGACAAGTAGGTGTTCTCAATAAAGACCAAAAAGTTTTCTCATGGAAGACCAAACAGTTTTCTCATAGAAGACCAGAATGTCTTCTTAGAAATTTTTCCCAATGGAAGGTCAGAACATCTTCTCATAGAACACATTTAGATATTTTCAAAGAAGACCCGAAGGTCTGCTCATAGATGAACAGAAGGTCTTCTCATAAAACTTCTGGTCATTCTCCTAGACGATAACAAGGTTTTCTCATAAAAGATCAGAAGATCCACACAGAAGATCAGAAAGTCCTCTCATGGAAGAACAGAAGGTCTTCTCGTAGAAGACAAGAAGATCTCATAGAAGATCCGAGGTCTTCTCATAAAAGTCAGAAGGACTTCTCATAGAAGAACAGAAAGACTTCTCACAGATTAACAAAAGGTCTTCTCGTGGAAGAACAGAAAGTCTTCTCATGGAAGAACAGAACGTCTTCTTATGAAAGAACAGAAGATTTTCTCATAGAAGATCAGAAGGTCTTTTTATGAAAGAACAGAAGGTTTTCTCATAGAAGATCAGAAGGTCTTCTCATGGAAGAACAGAAGACTTTTTAACAGAAGACCGTCTCATAGAACACTATAAGGCCTTTTCATGGAGCACGAGAAGCTCTTTTCAAAGAATACTAGAAAGACCCGAAAAAAAACCAGAAGATCTGGTCATAAAAGGATGGTCTTCTCATAGAAAACCGAGAAAATCTTTTGAAAGAAGATCGGAAGGTCTGGACATATAGGACCAGAACGTATTATCATAGAAGACCATAAGGCACTCTTAAAAAAGATCGAAAGGTCTGGTCATACAAGACCAGAACGCTATCTCATAGAAGACCACAAGGTATTCTCAAAGAAGATCCGAAGGTATGGTCATGGAAGACCAAAGGTCTTTACAGACCAGGAGATCTTCTTAAATTAGATCGAAAGATCTGGTCATAGAAGACCAGAAAGCATTCTCATAGAAAACCGTAAGGCCTTCTTAAATAAGATCGGAAGGTCTTTTCATAGAAGACCAGAAGTTATTTTCAGAAAGACTAGAAGACTTTCTCATAGTAGACTCGATGAAGATGAGGATCTGAAGATTTTCTCATACAAGTCCAGAAGATCTTCTTAGAGAAGATCCGAATATTTTCTCTTAAAAGACCAGAAAAATTTCTTATAGAAACATAAAGCCAAAAGAAGGCCAGAGGTTCTCCTCATAGGACTAGAAGGTTGTTTTATTGAAAGTCTTTCTAAAAAGGTCTTCTCATAGTTGACTACTAGGACTTCTTATCGACCCTCAGAAGGTCTTAGCATAGAAGACAAGAAGGTCTTCCCATAGATGATCAGAGGGTCTTCGCAAAGAATTCCAGAAGCAATTGTCATAGTAACAGAAGGGTTTTTTTTTTGGGAAAAAGGTCTTCTCCTAAAATACTAGAAGGTCTTTCATAGAGGACTGGAAGTTATTCTCACAAAAGTAACAGAAGGGGTTTTTTTGGGAAAAAGGTCTTCTCCTAAAATACTAGAAGGTATTCTCATAGAAGACCAAAATATCTTCTTGCAGAATGTCTTCTTATAGAAGACCAGAGGGTCATTAATCTTCTCATGGAAGACCAGAAGAATTTCTATAGAAGAGCAGAAGCTCTTTTTTCTCATAATAGATCAGAAGGTATTCTCATAAAAGGCCAAACGTATTTCTATATACCAAAAGGAGATAAGCTGATTTTCTTAAAGATGACCAGAAGGTCTTCATATATATGTAGTGTATTCTCTTGGAAACCAAAAGATCTTCATTTAGAAGATATTATATAAATGATATCCACCACAGTCCATAAATGAGCTTCATTAACAATACACATCCGTAGCTACCTTTTGTGCCCTGCATAGTCGTCATCAATACAACTAATGTTTTGCTATGCCGATGGTGCTTTATTTTGCAATGTATTCCAGTTTTCAATAGCAAGTTCAACTTGTTGTGTGAACCTAACAGCTACATACATATGTATATACTCAGCCAAGGTACCTACCTCACCATTCGCTGAGGTTTTAATGACCATTTAGAGGTTCCATTAACGAGTAATGATTAATTGGAAAATGTGGTTTTGTTTCAATAGAATTAGAATTCAATAGACAATTGTGTCGTCCTCCAGTGTAGATGTGTGAGTGTGTGGCACACCAGGAGAACTCACTAACTAACCTAACGGCTGAGTCTCTCAGCTGTAATTAGAGACGAGGCAAAAATAAAAACAAAAGAATTTAACACATATGGGAGTTGAAGTATACTTTTAGGCTGCTAATGTCTATGAAGTTTCTCTTACTCTTTTTCATTGTCATCGGCGCTGCAGAGCGCATTGTGTTCAATATTCATCCGAATACCGGCAGCGGACGTGAAGTTTTTAAATTACCACCACAACGTCTGGTAGTCAGTCATCATCATCATCATCGATGATGGTCTTTAACTAAAAACGTTTTCGCTTATTTTAGCATTTATTTCATTTCTATTCTTCCACTTCAACAATAAGGGCTTAATTAGAAAATTTTGTGGAGGAGAGGAGGGGATGAAATTAAGTTACAACGGAACTTACACACATTGTCGACATGGCGAAAAAACTTTGTAGACACATTTTGTAATTGATGTTAACATTTCCATTAAGTTAAGTTTGCAAAAAAAAAAAAAAAAAAAAGATTGTGGAAGGAAATAGTTGGACATTAAGACACATACATATGTATATTAAATGCTTACTTACTTACTTAGCTGGCCCATTACAGAACATTTGTTCTATAGGCCGAACTAAGAAGAGATCTCCATTCCTCTCTATTTGTTGCTTTGCACACTGGAATACCGCGCCTTGTCATCTCATCATCCACTTGTTTGCGCCATCTATTCCTTGGCCTGCCAATTCTGCGTGCACCGCCATGTGGCATGTATTCATACGCCTTTTTAGCGGGTTCATCATCGCTCATTCTTATGATATGGCCTAGCCAACGCAATCGCTGCATCTCGATACGTTTAACAATATTGATGTCGTTGTATAGCAGATACAGCTCGTGGTTCATGCGACGTCGATATTCACCGTCAACGCAGATTGGTCCGTAGATCTTTCGAAGAATTTTTCTCTCAAACACACCAAGCACTGCCATGTCTGCTTGCGCAAGTACCCAGGCTTCGGAGCCATACATCAGCACGGGTAGTATCAGTGTTTTGTAGAGCGTTATTTTTGTTTGACGAGATGTGGCTTTGTTTTTAAACTGCTTACTTAATCCAAAGTAGCATCTGTTGGCCAATACAATTCTTCTTTTTATTTCACAACTGATGTCGTTTGTTGTGTTGACGGAGGTGCCGAGGTAGACGAAGTCTTTTACTACCTCAATATTATAGGAACCAACTTCCACAGTCGGTCCGAGCTCAATGGACGCATTGCGCGTCGACACCATCAACTTGGTCTTCTCACCGTTTACCGCCAGACCCACTTTAGCAGATTCTCCTTCGACCTTTATAAAGGTATCAGTTACTTCTTTTACTGATCGACCCATGATGTCTATATCATCAGCATAAGCAAGTAACATGTGACTGTTGGTGTAGATTGTGCCACTTCTTTTGACGTTTGCCTCTCGTATAACCTTTTCTAGCAGGATGTTGAAGAGGTCACACGAAAGGCTGTCTCCTTGTCTGAAACCTCTTTTGGTACCAAACTCTTCGGAGAGGTTCTTTCCTATTTTAACTGAGGACCTCGTGTCAGTTAAAGTCATTTTACAAAGCCGGATGAGCTTTGCGGGAATACCAAATTCAGACATGGCTTGGAATACCTTTGAACGCAGCGGGCTGTCAAAGGCTGCTTTATAATCGACAAAAAGGTGGTAGGTGTCGATCTGCATCTCTTGGGTCTTCTCCAGGATTTGCCGCAGGGTAAATATCTGGTCAATGGTGGACTTGCCAGGTCTAAAGCCGCATTGGTATGGTCCAATAATCTCGTTGACCATTGGCTTTAGTCGTTCGCACAATATCCCTGACACGATCTTGTAGGCAATAGGGAGTAGACTTATGCCCCTATAGTTAGAGCATACAGTCTTATCTCCCTTCTTGTGGACGGGGCACAGGATACTCAGGTTCCAATCGTCGGGTACTCGTTCTTCCTGCCAGATGGTGCTAACTAGCTGATGAATACACCTTATCAGCGTGTCGCCTCCGGTTTTGAACAGCTCGGCTGGTAAGCCATCGGCCCCTGCTGCCTTATTATTCTTCAGCCGATTTATTGCTGTCTTTACCTCATCTTGGCTGGGCGGTATACATTCAATACCATCTTCTGGGATTGGGACTGTGGTATCTTCGTCGTCTTCGCTGCTATTGGATACAAACAGATTTGAAAAATGTTCTTTCCATATCCTGAGTACACTATCTGTATCAGTTACCAAATTACCTTGCTGGTCTCTACAGGAGGATGTGCCTGTACCAAAGCCATCAGTTTGATGCTTGACTCTTTGGTAGAATTTTCGGACTTCATTCTGGCTCCTGTACATCTCGATTTTTTCACACTCCCGCTTTTCCATCTCTCTCTTTTTCCTGCGGAAAAGACGTTTCTCCTCTCTCCTTTTCTCCCTGTATCTCTCTCGTGCGCTACGCGTTGCTACGGATTGTAAAGTAGCCTTATATGCCGCATTTTTCTCTTCGGTGGCAGCACGACACTCCTCATCATACCATGGATTCCTTGGTGGAGGTCTCTGGTATCCAAGTATGGATTTTGCGGCTGTTTGCATGGAGTGGGCAATGCTTTGCCATTGCGCTGATATGTTATCGGGATGAGGAGGGCTTTGATTAAGCAATTGGGCTAGTTGAGTGGAATATGCTGTGGCTATCTGATGTGATTGCAGCTTACCGATGTCTAACTTTCGTGTTGTGTCTGTTCGTACTTTGTTTGCTACGTTTAAGCGGGTGCGTACCTTTGCTGCAACAAGGTAGTGGTCCGAATCAATGTTTGCGCCTCGGAACGATCGTACATCCAACACGCTCGATGAATGTCTTCCATCTATCACAACATGATCAATTTGGTTTCTTGTTTTCTGATCTGGAGACAGCCAGGTGCCCTTATGAATATCGAGATGATTAAATCTGGTACTGCTCACTACCATGTTTTTTGCAGCTGCAAAGTCTATCAGTCTCATACCATTGTCAGATGTTTCACTGTGGAGACTGAATTTCCCGACTGTTGGGCCAAAGATATTCTCCTTTCCAATTTTGGCATTAAAATCGCCTAGAATGATTTTAATGTCATGGGCAGGGCAACGGTCATATGTTTCTTCTAAGCGCTCGTAAAATATATCTTTGGTCTGTTCATCCTTTTCTTCAGTGGGAGCATGAGCGCAGATAAAGCTGATGTTGAAGAATTTAGCTTTTATTCGAATTGCAGCAAGTCTTTCATTCACTGGAGTGAAGCTGGATACAAGATGTTTTAGTCTCCGACTAACTACGAATCCACAACCAAACTCATGCTTTACGTCATGGCAGCTATAATACAGTGCGTCACCTTTAGGTGTTGTTGTGACGCCTTTCCCAATCCATCGTATTTCCTGTATGGCAGTAATATCGGTCTTGTACTTTTCAAGTACGTCTGCCAATGCGAAGACTGCACCTTCTCTATAAAGAGTGCGAACATTCCAGGTGCAGATTCGCAGATCATGGTCCTTAAAACGTTTGCGGGGTTCGTCAACTTTAGAGGGGTTTGTTTTTCTTTTCTTTCGTTTTTTCATAGTAGGCTGTTTTTTCTAGGGGAGGGTTACTAACCCGACGCCCAAACCCAAGTTTTTAACGTTCTTATGGGTGAACGCGCGGCACATGTTAGCTCACTACCTTTAACGGGTGTTAAAGGCAGTTCCCCAGGTGACACCACGGGGAGGTCAGTGTCCACTTGGGATGAAAGAGGGACCAAGATAAATCCTGGGCTTTGCCATGTTAAAACCGGTCAGGACCGTTCCTTGGTATCTTCCATCCCCTATATTAAATGCTATATTATGATAATATCTCTTTATAAAGAAGGTGCAGTCTTCGCATTGGCAGACGTACTTGAAAAGTACAAGGCCGATATTACTGCTATACAGGAAATACGATGGATTGGGAAAGGCGCCACAACAACACCTAAAGGTGACGCACTGTATTATAGCTGCCATGACGTAAAGCATAAATCGGCTGAAGGATAATAAGGCAGCAGGATCCGATGGCTTACCAGCCGAGCTTTTCAAAACCGGAGGCGACACGCTGATAAGGTGTATTCATCAGCTAGTTAGCACCATCTGGCAGGAAGAACAAGTACCCGACGATTGGAACCTAAGTATCCTGTGCCCCGCCCACAAGACCATGTCAGGGATATTGTGCGAACGACTAAAGCCTATGGTCAACGAGATAATTGGACCATACCAATGCGGCTTTAGACCTGGCAAGTCCACCATTGACCAGATATTTACCCTGCGGCAAATCCTGGAGAAGACCCAAGAGATGCAGATCGACACCTACCACCTTTTTGTCGATTATAAAGCAGCCTTTGACAGCCCGCTGCGTTCAAAGGTATTCCAAGCCCTGTCTGAATTTGGTATCCCCGCAAAGCTCATTCAGCTTTGTGAAATGACTTTAACTGACACGAGGTCCTCAGTTAAAATAGGAAAGGACCTCTCCTAAGAGTTTGGTACCAAAAGAGGTTTCAGACAAGGAGACAGCCTTTCGTGTGATCTCTTCAACATTCTGCTGGAAAAGGTTATACGAGAGGCAAACGTCAAAGTGGCACAATCTACACCAATAGTAACATGTTACTTGCTTATGCTGATGATATCATCATGGGCCGATCAGTAAAAGAAGTAACTGATACCTTTATGAAGGTCGAAGGAGAATCTGCTAAAGTGGGACTGGCGGTAAACGGTGAGAAGACCATGTTGATGGTGTCGACGCGCAATGCGTCCATTGAGCTCGGACCGACTGTGGAAGTTGGTTCCTATAATATTGAGGTAGTAAAAGACTTCGTCCATCTCGGCACCTTTGTAAACACAACAAACGACATCAGTTGTTAAATAAAAAGAAGAATTGTATTGGCCAACAGATGCTACTTTGGTTTAAGTAAGCAGTTTAAAAACAAAGCCACATATCGTCAAACAAAAATAACGCTCTACAAAACACTGATACTACCCGTGCTGATGTATGGCTCCGAAGCCTGGGTACGTGCGCAAGCAGACATGGCAGTGCTTGGTGTGTTTGAGAGAAAAATTCTTCGAAAGATCTACGGACCAATCTGCGTTGACGGTGAATATCGACGTCGCACGAACCACGAGCTGTATCTGCTATACAACGACATCAATATTGTTAAACGTATCGAGATGCAGCGATTGCTTTGGCTAGGCCATATCATAAGAATGGGAGAAGATGAACCCGCTAAAAAGGCGTATAAATACGAACCGCTTGGCGGTGCACGCAGAATTGGCAGGCCAAGGAATAGATGGCGCAAACAAATGGATGATGAGATGAAAAGGCTCGGTATTCCAGAGTCCGAAGCAACAAATA
Source organism: Musca autumnalis (assembly GCF_047663935.1). NCBI lineage: Eukaryota > Metazoa > Arthropoda > Insecta > Diptera > Muscidae > Musca > Musca autumnalis. Next base: position 201,783,618 of record NW_027411755.1, read on the forward strand.
GAGAGAAATGGAGATGTTTTCTTAGTTCGGCCTATGGAACAAATGTTCTGTAATGGGCCAGCTAAGTAAGTAAGTAGTATGATAATATCTGAAACGTATTTTCTTCAATTTAAATATATTTCGCATAGAAGATCAGGAAGTCATCGCGTAGAAAAGGAAAAGGCCTTCCCATAGAATACCCGAATGCCTTTTCATAGAACTCCAGGAGGTCATCCCATAGAAGACCGCAAGGGCTGCACACAACAGAAAGTCCTCCTGCTCCTCCTGACCTTTTACAAGAAGACCTTTTGGCCGTCGATAACAATACCTTCGGATCTTCTATAAGAAAACCTTCCAACCTCCTATAAGGGGACCACTTGCCTTTTTTTAAAAAGATCTTCGGGTTCTGGACTTCTTTGAGGAGCCCAATGGATGTTAAAAGAAGACCTTCTGGCCTTCTATAAGGTGCATTTTTGCATACCATACGAAGACATTCTAGCATTCTATGAGAAGAACTTCTGTCCTTCTATAAAAAGACCTTCTATCGTTCTATAAAAAGACTATAAGTAGAACTTACGTCCTTCTATAAAATATATATTCTGGCCTTCTATAAGAATACCTTCGGACCTATTCTATTCTATTGGAAGACATTCCGTCCTTCAATAAAAAGTCCTTCGGTTAGATGACCTCCTGCATTTCTGTTGGCTAACTTTCCGCCCTTCTTTTAGATGATCTTCTGTCCTTTTGTTAAAAGACCTTCCGCATTTCATTAGAATAACTTGTGCTTTCCTGTTAGAAAACATTCTGCCCTTCTGTTAAAAGACCTTCTGCGCTTCTATTAGAAGACCTTCTGCCCATATGTTAGAAAAACTTTGGACTTTCTGTTAAGAGAACATCTGCCCTTCTATTAGAATACCTTCTGCCTTATGTTAGAAGATCTCCTGCCCTTCTATTAGAAGACATTCTGCCTTCTGTTAGAAAATCTTCTGCGCTTCTCTTAGACCATCTTTCCTTCTAGCAGAAGACCTCTCTTTCGTTCTATTAGAATAACTTCTGTCCATCTGTTAAGAGACCTTCGGCCTTTCTCTTAGAAGACCTTCTACCCTACTGTTCGAAGACCTTCTGTTCTTCTATTGGAAGACCTTCTGCCCATCTATTAGAAAACATTCTGCCCTTCTCTTAGAAGACACTCTTTCATTCTAGCAGAATACATCCTGATCTTCTGTCCTTCTATTGGAAGATCTTCTGACATCTGTTAGCAGACCTTCTTCCCTTCTCTTAGAAGGCCCTCTTTCCTCCTAGTAGAAGACTTCCTCGCCTTCTATTAGAGGACCCCCCTTTCCTTCTAGTAGAAGACCTTCTGTCCTTTCGCTCATCTGTTAGGAGACTTTCTGCACTTCTATTAGAAGACCTTCTGCCCTGCTGTTTGAAGACCTTCTGCCCATTTATTAGAAAACCTCCTGCCCTTCTCTTAGAAGACCTTCTGTTCATGTATTAGAAAACCTTCTGTCCTTCTATTAGAAGACCTTCTGCTCTTCTATTGGAAGACCCTCTTTCCTTCTTCTAGAAGACCTTTTTGGCCATCTATTAGAAGACTTTCTGCCCTTCCGTTAGAAGACATTCTGTCCTTCTATTAGAAGACCTTCTTCCCTACTATTTGAAGACCTTCTGCCCTTCGCTTAGAAGAACTTCTCGTCTTATATAAGAAGACTTTCTGCCCACTTTAAGAAGGCCTTCTGTCTATTGGAAGACCTTCTGCCCATCTATTAGAAAACCTTCTGCCCTTCTGTAATAAGACCTTCTGTCCTTCTATTAGAAGACCTTCTGCCTAACAGTTTGAAGAACTTCTGCCTTTCTACTGAAAGACCTTCTGTCCTGCAGTTAGAAGATCTTCTGCTTTTCTATTGGAAGACCTCATGTCCATCCGTTAGGAGACCTTCTGCACTTCTTTTAGAAGACCTTCTGCCCCTCTATTAGAAAACCTTCTGACCTTTTCTTAGAAGACCCTCTTATGAATGTTTGCCTTCTATAAGATGACCGTCTGGCCTTCTATAAAAAGATCTTCTGTCGTTCTATAAACAAATTTGCTGGTTTTCTATAAGAAGAACTTCCGTCTTTCAGTAAGAAGGCCTTCTGTTAGAAGTCCTTATGCCCTTCTGCTGACGACCTTATGCCCTTCTGTTAGAAGACCTCCTGCCTGTTGGATATCTTCCCCCTTCTTTTAGATGAACTACCGTCTTTCTATTAGAAGACTTTACGCTCTTCTATTGGAAGAACCTCTTTCCTTTTTTTTACTTTCAGTTGTTAGACCTTATGTTAGAAGTCATTAAGGTCTTCTGCTAGAATACCTTCTATAATCTTGTTACAAGTCCTTATCCCTTCTGTTAGAAGACCTCCTGCCTTTCTGTTGGATACCTCCCCCCTTCTTTTAGATGAACTTCTGTCCTTCTATTAGAAGACCTTATGTCCTTCTATTAGAAGACCTTCTTCCTTCTATTCGAAGACCTTCTGCCCATCTATTAGGAAACCTACTGCCCTTCTCTTACAAGACCTTCTGCCTTTCTCTTATAATACCCTATTTCCTTCTAGAAAAACTTCTCGCCTTCCATAAGAAGACTTTCTGCCCTTCTTTATGAAGGCCCTCCTTCATTTTAGTAGAAGACCTTCTCGCCTTCTATTAGAAGATTTTCCGCCCTTCTGTTATAAGACCGTCTGTCCTTCTATTAGAAAAGCTTCTGCCTAACTGTTTGAAGAACTTCTGCCCTTCTATATAAAGACCTTCTGCCCTACTGTTGGAAGACCATCTGCTCTTCTATTGGAAGACCTTCTGCCCTACTGTTGGAAGACCATCTGCTCTTCTATAGGAAGACCTTCTGCCTTACTATTTTAAGATCTTCTGGTCTTCTATTGGAAGACTTTCTGCCCATCTATTAGAAAACTTTCTGTCCTTCTCTTAGAAGACCTTCTGCCCCTCTCTTAGAAGACCCTCATAGCCTCTAGTAGAAAACCTTCTCGCCTTCTATTAGGAGACGTTCTGCCTTTCTGTTAGAAGACCTTTTGCTCTCCTATTAGAAGACTTTCCGCCCTTCAGTTACAAGACCCTCTGCCCTTCAATTAGAATACATCAGCCCTTGTATGAAAATAACTTTTGCCCTTCTGTAAGAAGACATTCTGGCCTTCTATTAGAAGACCTTCTGCCCTTTCTTCTTTTATAAGACCTTCTGTCCTTCCATTGGAAAACCTTTTGTTCTTCTTTAAAAAGACTTTCTTTTGGGGAACCTTCTGCCCTTCTATTTGTAGACCTTTTCCCCTTCCTTTTGTTGGAAGACCTTATGCCATCCATTAAAATAATATTTGTCGTCCTTTTAAGATACATTTCTGCTCTTCCGTTAAAAGACCTTTTCGCCTTGTGTTAGGTGACGTTCTGTTTTTGTGCTACAAATCCTTCTGCCTTTCTGCTAGGAGATCTCACTCAAAAACGAAGGTCGTTCAAATTAGAAGAAAACAGTGATGCCGTGCGTGAACTGACAATTCAAGATCGTCATGTGACATTCAGTGAGATAGAGGCATCCTTGAGTTGTCCGTAAGAAAGTTTGTTCTCATTGGATTCAGTACAAGTTGACAATGGCTCAAAAAAGGCTCTTGTCGATTAGTGCAAAGAACTGCTGGAAAAATACGATCTTGGTGCTTTAAAGCACGTATATTAGATCGTCACAGGTGACGAATTAGGGATCTATGGGTATGAGCCCGATACAAAACAGCCATCGACCATGTGGGTCCTCGAAGACGAGCCAAGTACAACGAAAGTTGTTCACGGAAGAAGCTCTTCGAAGCAAATGGTCGCCTGTTTCTTCGGCAAAACTGGTTATGTGGTGACTATTTCGCTAGAGCAGTGTAGAATGGTCAGTTCTGAGTGGTACACTACAATTTGAATAAAAGAAAAAGATTTTCTTCGCCAGAACATTCATGCTGTTGAACCGTTCAAAATCCATGTTTTGGAGGTGGCCCAGTGGTAGTGTTTCTACTTTAATTAGTTTGAGCAATGGGACAATTTTGCATATTGCCGAATCCAGTTAGGTGAAAATGTGTCTCATCACTGAAGATTATTTTATTGATGTGGTTTTTGATTTGAATGTTCACTTTCATAATTAAACTTAATAACTTCAAAGCAGTGCTCGACTGCGTATCGTTCCATGGTTCAAAAAGCGGTAGTCTGAAATTGAGAAATGTTAAATTAAATGCAAAAAAAAAACTTGGCGCTTAGGTGTGGTTTACATTCAATATCGGCCTTCCCTTTAGCCTCTTTTACCTTACCTATGGGTATAAATAGCTTTCCTTATTCCTTATTATGTTTTCGGTTTCTTTCGGTTTGAGTGGGCCTAACACCATGCATTTTCCTTCGTTTACTTTGTATTTCTTTTTATGGACACTTGCTTTAATATACAACAACTTCAATAACTAAATGTAAAATTTAGTACACACAAAAATTCGCCTAATGATTTCTCTTACAATTTGTACGAATATCAAATGAAATAACTCGGACAAAAAAATGTAGCAACTTGACAAAATTTCAACCGGAAAATTAACTGCCGCAAATAAGAAAAAAAATAAAAACTTCACTCACCAAAGTTGTAAAAGGAAATAATTTATTTTGAACTTATTTCACAACAGTACAACAAAATATGGTTTTCAGTATTTAATAAGAAACAAGTCCTACATTTTCTAACAATGCTTTTGATAAAAAAGAAAAAAAAAACATATTTCCTTTTTATGAGGACCAAACAAGTTTTGTATTGAAGTAACAGCAAAACAAAACTTATTTTGCTCTAGTGAAGTTGCATAGTGCGTCTGAATCAATTTTAATGGAAAGTGCTTACACCTGGGAAGTTTTTGCAGATTCTGAAACAGCAATGTTCATAGGTGGGGAAAAATCCAAAAACAAGAAAAAATCGCTGGAGGAATTTTTAAATAAATCGCGCTCAATTTGGGACCATGAACTGACTGTGTCGCTGCCTTAAAAAATAATGTCATGCACTGTGCGCCTGGGAAGTTTTTGCAAATTCTGAAACTTCAATGTTCAAAGATGAAAAAAAAACAAGAACAAATCACTGGACGGATTTTTAATAAAATTCACATTTTTAGGGTTTTTTAGGTTTTCAGAATTTTGCTTGGAAACGGCAAGTCCTATCGGAATGGATATAACATATTGAGAAAAACAAGTGTGGTCGGGTCATTAGGTCTCAAAGATGTACCTAGATTGTAGATTAATCCGTAAATTTTTAAATCGATACATGCGTAATTTTTGCAAATATAACGTTTTTTAAAACCCGCCCCCTCTGGAATTCAATAAAAATGACCTGTTTTCGATTGCCATTCCCTGGCAATTTCAGGAAAATCGGTTCAGTAGTTTTTGTAGAAAAAAATTTAATTGAAAATTGAAAAAAAGTGGGTGTGGTAAAATATTCTTTCCATAAAGACCTAATTTGGGTTATGACTGCATTTGATTTTTATTCATAAAAATATGGCGTCCCCTTGGAAATTCAGGAAAATATGCATACTATTTTCTGTACATTCAATGAAAATTTCAGGAAAATCGGTTCAGTAGTTTTGTAGATGTAACATATTTTAAAAAGTGGGCGTGGTCAAGACTTTGGGTTCTAAAAAAGTAGTTAATGTCGGAGAAACAACCACAATTGTCTCGCAAATTAATTTCCAAACCTATACATTCCTAATTATTGTAAACTAGCAGACCCGGGTCCGCGCTGCTGGCCCGTCGTGTTGAGTTTTAATGACAACTTTTTATGGACTTTGTGCTTTACAAATCAAAATTAGCTATTTTCTACCTAATTTCTTCGGGTCCATTGTCAAACCAAGCTATTCATTGAGGATATTAAATTTATTAACAGATTTTGTCTGTAACCTTTCTTTTCTCTTACGGACTTTGTCGGATTTGTTCGTCCTTTTATGCTGCTTAGGATTTATTATCGCCCAGTGATCGGGTCTTTAGGCCCGAAAGAAGTACCTAGATTGTAGATTAATCCATAAATTTTTAAACCGATACATGCGTACTTTTTGCAAATATAGAGGTACTCCGCCTCCTCTGGAATTCAATAAAATATGTAGCCTCTTTTCGGGGCCATCCCTGTACATTCCCTGACAATCTCTGGAAAATAGGTTCAGTAGTTTTTGTAGAAAAAATTTAAATTGAAAAGAATGGGCGTGGTAAAATTTCCTTTTCATAAAAAACGTAAGTTGGACCATGACGGCATTTGGTTGTTATTCATAAAGATACGGCGTTTTTTTAATATTGCAAAGGGAAGTACCCCGCCACCTTTGAAATTAAAGAAAATATGCATTATTTTTCACCGAGGGCCATTCCTGTACATTCCCTGAAAATTTCAGGAAAATCTGTTCAGTAGTTTTGTAGATGTTAAGTATTTTAAGAGGGTGACGTAGGGGATGAAGGATACCAAGGAACGGTCCTGACCGGCTTTAACATGGCATAGTGCAGGATTTATCTTGGTCCCTCTTTCATCTCAAGTGGACACTGACCTCCCCGTGGTGTCACCTGGGGTAGCTGACTTTAACACCTGTTAAAGGTAGTGAGGTAAAATGTGCCGCGCGTTCACCCATAAGAACGTTAAAAACTTGGGTTTGGGCGCAGGGTTAGTAACCCTCCCCTAGAAAAAGCGGCCTACTATGAAAAACAAAAGAAAATAAAAACAAATCCCTCTAAAGTTGACGACCCCCGCAAACGTTTTAAGGACCATGATCTGCGAATCTGCACATGGAATGTTCGCACTCTTTATAGAGAAGGTGAAGTTTACGCATTGGCAGATGTACTGGAATAGTACAAGCCCGACATTACTGCCATACAGGAAATACGATGGAATGGGTAAGACGTCACAACAACACCTAAAGGTGACGCACTGTATTATAGCTGCCATGACATAAAGCATGAGTTTGGTTGCGGATTTGTAGTTGGTCGGAGGTTAAAACACCTGGTCTCCAGCTTCACACCAGTGAATGAAAGACTTGCTACAATTCGAATAAAAGCAAAATTCTTCAACATTAGCTTTATTTGCGCTCATGCACCCACTGAAGACAAGGACGAACTGACCAAATATATATTTTATGAGCGCTTAGAAGAAACATATGACCGTTGTCCTGCCTATGACATTAAAATTATTCTAAGCGATTTTAATGCCAAAATTGGAAAGGAGAATATCTTTGGCCCAACAGTCGGAAAATTTAGTCTCCACAGTGAAACGTCTGACAATGGTATGAGGCTGATAGACTTTGGAGCTGCAAGAAACAGCAGCACCAGATTTCAACATCTCGACATCCATAAGGGCGCCTGGCTGTCTCCAGATCAGAAAACAAGAAATCAAATTGATCACGTTGTGATAGATGGAAGACATTCATCGAGCGTGTTGGATGTACGTTCGTGCCGAGGAGCAAACATAGACTCGGACCACTACCTTGTTGCAGCAAAGGTACGCACCCGGTTAAACGTAGCAAACAAAGTACGAACAGACACAACACGAAAGTTAGACATCGGTAAGCTGCAATCACAACATATAGCCACAGCATATTCCACTCAACTAGCCCAATTGCTTAATCAAAGCACTACTCATTCCGATAACATATCAGCACAATGGCAAAGTATTGCCTACTCCATGCAAACAGCCGCAAAATCCATACTTGGATACCAGAGACATCCACCAAGGAATCCATGGTATGATCAGGAGTGTCGTGCTGCTACCGAAGAGAAAAATGCGGCATATGGGGCTACTTTACAATCCGTAGCAACGCGTAGCGCACGAGAGAGATATCGAGAAAAAAGGAGAGAGGAGAAACGTCTTTTCCGCAGGAAAAGGAGAGAGATGGAAAAGCGGGAGTGTGAAAAAAATCGAGATGTACAGGAACCAGAATGAAGTCCGAAAATTCTACCAAAGAGTCAAGCATCAAACTGATGGCTTTGGTACAGGCACATTCTCCTGTAGTGTCCAGCAAGGTAATTTGGTAACTGATACAGATAGTGTGTTCAGGATATGAAAAGAACATTTTTCAAAACTGTTGGTATCCAATAGCAGCGAAGACGACGAAGATACCACAGACCCAATCCCAGAAGATGGTATTGAATGTATACCGCCCAGCCAAGATGAGGTAAAGACAGCAATAAATCGGCTGAAGAATAATAAGGCAGCAGGAGCCGATGGCTTACCAGCCGAACTGTTCAAAATTGGAGGCGACACGCTGATAAGGTGTATTCATCAGCTAGTTAGCACCATCTGGCAGGAAGAACGAGTACCCGACGATTGGAACCTGAGTATCCTGTGCCCAGTCCACAAGTAGGGAGATAAGACTGTAAGTCTACTCCCTATTGCCTACTAGATCGTGTCAGGGATATTATGCGAACGACTAAAGCCTATGGTCAACGAGATAATTGGACCATACCAATGCGGCTTTAGACCTGGAATGTCCGCCATTGACCAGATATTTACCCTGCGGCAAATTCCGGAGAAGACCCAAGAGATGAAGATCGACACCTACCAACTTTTTGTCGATTATAAAGCAGCCTTCGACAGCCCGCTGCGTTCAAAGATATTCCAAACCATGTCCGAATTTGGTATCCACGCAAAGCTCATCCGGCTTTGTAAAATGACTTTAACTGACACTAGGTCAACCTATCCGAAGAATTTAATACCAAAAGACGTTTCAGACAAGGAGATAGCCTTTCGTGAGATCTCTTCAACATCTTGCTGGAAAAGGTTATACGAGAGGCAAACTTCAAAAGAAGTGGCACACCAATAGCCACATGTTACTTGCTTATGCTGATGATATAGACATCATGGGACGATCAGTAAAAAAGTAACTGATACCTTTATGAAGGTCGAAGAGAATCTGCTCAAGTGGGTCTGGCGGTAAACGGTGAGAAGACAAAGTTAATGGTGTCGACGCGCAATGCGTCCATTGAGCTCGGACCAACTGTGGAAGTTGGTTCCTATAATTTTGAGGTAGTAAAAGACTTCGTCTACCTCGGCACATCCGTAAACACAACAAACGACATCAGTTGTGACATAAAGAAAAGAATTGTATTGGCCAATATATGCTACTTTGGTTTAAGTAAGCAGTTTAAAAGCAAAGCCACAATTCGTCAGACAAAAATAACGCTCTACAAAACACTGATACTACCCGTGCTGATGTATGGCTCCGGATTGGAGATCTTTTCCACAATTCGTCAGACAAAAATAACGCTCTACAAAACACTGATACTACCCGTGCTGATGTATGGCTCCGGATTGGAGATCTTTTCTTAGTTCGGCCTATGAAACAAATGTTCTGTAATGGGCCAGCTAAGTAAGTAAGTAACGTATTTTAAGAAGAGTGGGCGTAAAAGTGGACTAAGTTAAATTTTCTTTGCATAAACACCTAAGTGGGGTTATGGCGAACATTTAACAAAAAAATATCCAAATCGGTCTAGCAGTTCTCAACTGATACCATTACCAACGAACGACATTTGATTTTTATTTATATAGATATAGAATTTTTAAAAAAATAGGTTGTAGGGGAAGTAATCCGTCCCATCCGAAACTAAATTTGTATCCTATTTTCACCGGGCCATACCTGCACACTCCCTGACAATTTCAGGAAAATCAGTTGAGTGTAAAAGTTGGCGTGGTCAAATTTTATTTGCATAAAAACCGAAGTTGGGTTATGACGAACATTTCAAAAAACAAAAAAAAAATATCCAGCCAACTGATGCCATTAACAACGAACGAAATTTGATTTTTATTTATATAGATTTTTATACCCTCAGCATTTATGCTAACGAGGGTATTAACACTTTCAAACGAGCAAAATGTGCCTCATTGAAGACATGGTTTTAGACCCCAAGTATGTTTGGAGGAAATTCGTTTCAGACAATTTGGAGTTGATTGCTGTCTGGCTGGCTGGAGTGCACGATAACTTTCGAACGGATCAACCGAATCAGTCCTATCCAGCTTTCGTAATATTTTGTCCAACCTTGGTTTAAGTTCGAAAATAGGTTATATCGGAAAAATTCAGTTTAGGACCTGCTCTCGAATCGCTTTGATTTTTGTTGTATACGACGGTATAAGTTTCATCAGGGGCAAGTACATACTTCCTGAGAAAATAGCCTCAAAGGTGCAAAAAACCCCTATGTAGTGGTTGGAGCGCAAGATAGCTCTTGAACGGATCTGACGATTCGGTCCAAAATTTGGCCTTCGAAATATTTTGTCCAAACTTAGTTTAAGTTCGAAGATAAGCCATATCGGTCTACTCCTTCAGGTACCTCCCGCAAAAAAGTTCAAAAACGTTCGGAAAAATTGTGCGCACGATAAATCTGGATGGTAGTGACCGATTTGGTCCATACTTTACACATCCTAATATATTTACCAGATAAAGATCAGGTTCGAATATGGACTATATTTGTTCACTCCTTCGGGTACCTCCCACACAAAATTTTGGATAAATTCACGTTAAGACCTGCTCTCGAATCACTTTGATTTTTGTTGAAGCATATTGCATTCTCTGCCTCAATTACGACAGTAAAAGTTTTTTCAGGGGCAAGTCCCTACTTCTTGAGAAAACAGCCCGAAAGGTGTAAAAAAACATCTATGACACCATATATAGTGGCTGTAGTGCTTGAACCGAATACTGCGTTCGTCCACACTTTGCATATAGTAAAATTTCTTCGAATATTAGATGAAATTTGAAGGTAGTGCTTATAGGTCTACTGCTTCCACAAAAGTTCGAAACTATTCGCTAAAATGATAAGCCCAATATCTCACAAACGTAGCAACCGATTTGGTCCAAATTTTTGATCTCGAAATATTATGTGTAGCTTAGTTTAAGTTCAAATTTGGGCCCTATCGGTGCAATCCTTGGGGTACCACCAATACAAATGCTCAACATATTTGTGCAGTTAAGGGTCTGTTCGAGGATCCTTTGGACATTTTTACCGAAAGTTTTCCTAGTGGCCCGATATTATGCTTTTCGTAGGCTAGTATGGTACAAAGCCCTATCTATCGATATCCCCCGCAAATTTTTGAGTTTTAATCCAATCCATATTTCTGTCGGTTCAGTATTTTAAAAAGTGTTTGAATCCACACAGGCTGAGGGTATATCTCTGTCGGCAAAGCCGACTGATACTTTTTTACTCGTTCGCTACATTTTCGGCCTAAATTGACTGCAATTTGGTTATGGACTTCTCAGTGGTCAAAATATGTATTTACAAAAAAGTTAAAAATTAAAAGTCAAGTCACTAGGGTGACTTGATATAGAAAAAGACTTCAAAAATACTTCACATCTACAAATTTGTAAAAATGGTTGTGTAAATAGAAGTTATCAAAATCAGCCTTCGTCTTCTAGCCATTTACATCTATTATATATTTGAGTTTGGTGATAAGTGACTGACTGACTGACTCCTCATCTTGAAATTTTACCAGTAGGTCACTGTTGGTGCAAATGTGCGAGATAAGGCCGGATTTTGCAAAATTTTTCCTGGAACCACAAAAAATAACAATAACAAAAATCCTTATTCACTCATAGACTAAATACTCTTATAGACAGAGAAGTCTTAATGTGTGCTGTTTTTGTAGATGGCGCCCTTCCATTCAATATGCTCTCGATATCCTGAAGTTGTCACTCAAATATGTCGTGTAGTAGCCCCATAGACAAAATAATCTATAGAAAGAGAATTTTAATGAGTTTTTTTTTATAGATGTTGCCCTTCCACTCAATACGCTCTCGATATGCTGTGGTTTTCACTCAAATATGTCGTGTAGTAGCTCAATGTTAAAAAAATTACCACTAACGCCATCTAACTATTACAGAGCATACTAAGTAACATGCTGAGAACAATTCTTCGTCTACACCTTCATTAGTCTATGTATTCACTGTTATTACTTACTTATGTACTTAGTTGGCAACACATTTGTCAAATTAAATGCTATAATTTCTTAATACTAGAGTTGGGTCATCTAGTTCCTAGTTCCTGGTACTAGTTCCAAAGCGTATGAGTAACATCATTAAATATAACGTGTGATAGTAAGTATACACAGTTTGTTCAAAGAAAAAAGGTGGGCCATTGGAACTGCGAAGTGAACGAGATAGTTCCATATAGTTCCTTTGGCACAACTCTACTTAATACCGTAAAATATCACAAACAATTTCAAATTTTGTAGTTTACTTCTAGGCGCATTTATTTTATCGTAAACCAATTTATATTGGAAAGACAATGAAGGTTGTTATTTTCCATTGCAACAGATGTCGCAGTTGGTGATAATGGTATAAACTTCATTCTGATTTACGAATGATTTACGTCTCTTTAATAATTTTGTTTTCACATAACAGGTGTCGCACAAAAGAGTTTCTTTCTTTAAAATCCAGTTAGACAAAAAATGACTACAAACGATGAATTTGTAAAAATTTTGATTTTAAATTTCAAATTAAAACAAAAATTCTTTCAATAATGTTTGGCTTGTTGAACACATGAGTTGCTGTTGAAGACAAAATTAGGGTATTATGCTTGATTTAGACTATGCTGGATTTAGCAAATCCAGTGGATTTAAGTTGTCATTTTCATACAGCATATGTCAAATAAAGCCAGATAATTGCTAAATCCAGCGTAGTCTAAATGAACTTTTAAATTCAGAAATCGGTCAGAAATAACAAAAATAATTTCTATTAAAAAATAGTTTTAATGTTGAGATTTTCTTTATAATTGTGTCACTTCCGCTAACGAAGTAGCGGGCACATGCTAGTTCAAAATATGCCTGATGAGCTGGCTTAAACCACCAGCGAAACGATCGTAGCATAGTGGTTGAGTGTGTGGTACTTCGCTAGAATTCATTTGTCAATACAAATTCCTTAGGCCATGTTAACTCGATTAATTCAAATAATTAATTAAAAACTTTCATAAATAATGGCCTTCGTCCTAAAAAGACAATAATAAATTAAAACTCACAGCAGAGCCCGGCTGCCCCGGCTGAGGTTTGAACCTGGGTCCTCTCCAACAAATAGACAATGTTGTCGATGTCTTAGCATTCTAAGCCACTGCCAACCTATCATATCAACACTTCTTGATATGATATCAACAAAAACTTCCGAAACGGAGGGCATCACAATTCATAAAGGAAACCCCCCTTCGATTGTACATGTGCACTATGGGCCCAATGAGAGGTTTTTGAGGCAACAAGTCACTGGAGCCTGCTGCACCTTTCAAATTTCGTCCTGATGTTTATAGTGAGCATAAAAATATATCTGCAAAATTTGGAAGGAATCGGTTCAGATATAGATGTAGCTTTAGTATATATGTTTCAACCGATTTTATCCGATTTTATATTTAAGCCGCACTAAGGTCACAATTTGCATCCGATGACTTTAAAATTTGATATGGTACATCCTGATCAATTAAGAATCACGCACAGAAAATTTGATTCTTATCGGTTCAGGTATATATATATCTACATATGTATATATAGAAAATTATTCAGGTCTGCCATGATGTTCGAAATATAAATCCTCCGAAATGGCTGGACCGAATTTGATAAATATTTGACTGTATATTCTTTAGGTCTTAGAATAGATCGTAAGGTAGTTTTATACCGAAAAATGGAGGCGGCGGGGGACCTCCCCCACAACGGGTTTTAGCCAAACGCGAAATCTCAGAGATCATTTGACGTATTCGGATACAATACAATAGTAATTGTGACCTTCATTATTTACACGTGTTATCCATTAAAAAAAAAAACTGTTTATTATGTTAGCGTTTTTTAATTGTCGAGCGAAACAAATCTGTTCTTCGTTTGATAGATTTTTATAAAATTTTACAATGTAAGATGCAATATCTTTGACAGCCGGTATGTGGTCATGAAGCTTTGCCAGGTTGAAATGATTTTGTTTCTAAGTGGCTCAAAGTGTTAAGAATCTAATCCCGTTACTATTTTATCCAAATATATGATTTATAAATAGACTTTTTGCTCAGAAACCTGCCATTGGGCCTGTAGTGATGTGTATGTATTGAGAAAATGATTCCTAGACAAGACACTAGGGTGACTTTATATGGAAAAAGACTTCAAAAAATACTTCATATCTACAAATTTGGAAAAATGGTTGTATAAATAGAAGTTATCACAATCAGCCTTTGTCTTCTAGCCATTTACATTCAAAATATGCCTGATGAGCTGGCTTAAACCACCATCGAAACGATCGTAGCATAGTGGTAGAGTGTGTGGCACTTCACTAGAATTCATTTTACAATACAAATTATTTAGGCCATGTTAGCTCGATTGCTTCAAATAATTAATTCAAAACTTTCATAAAAAATTCAGTTTCAGTGTTTTATTTATAAATGCATTTAAAACTATAAAATAATTTGTCGCTTAGCCTCAATAAGTATATTCTTCCTTATGATAAGACAGCGGAATTTTATACAACCCCTATTTTTGGTCCGATTCATGTCAAATATTGGGAATGGCCATATTTTTGGCTTCTGATTACATTGCAATCGAAACATATGACATATGCAAAATTATGCAAAATGCATAAATTTTTGCATATGCAAAATTTATGCATTTTACATATTTTCTTATGCAACAAATATTTCAAAAATAGGTACAAAAATGTCTATGTGTACATTTTTTCTGTTTAAAATTCTCTTCAGACAAGTCATAAAAATAGAGAAATGTATAACTACAGCCACAACCTTCAAAATACCGAAAATCGGGAGGTATCGTTCTATGGGGGCTATATGAAGGCCTGAACCTAAGCCGACAAATTTTAGGTGGAAAGTTGTATACCCCCAACGAAGACTTAATACCGAATTTCAGTCATTTCGGGTGGATATTGAGGGCACATCCTTTAAAATAGCAGAAATCCTGAGGTACCGTTCTATGGGGGCTATATGAAGACGTGGACCTATACCGACAAATTTCAGGTGGAAAGTTTTATACCCACAATGAAACCCAAATACCAAATTTTAGTCATTTCGGTTTGATATTGAGGCCACAACCTTCAAAATACAGAAAATCGGGAGGTCCCATTCAATGGGGGCTATATGAAGACGTGGACCTATGCCGACAAATTTCAGGTGGAGTGTTTTATATCCCCAGCGAAGACTAAATACCAATTTTCAGTCATTTCGGTGGGATATTAAGGCTACAATTTTCAAAATACCGAATATCGATAGGTACCGTTCTATGGGGGCTATATGAAGACGTGGACCTATACCGAAAAATTTCTGGTGGGAAGTTTTATACCCCCAGCGAAACCCAAATACCAAATTTTAGTCATTTCGGTTTGATATTGAGGCCACAACCTTCAAAATACAGAAAATCGGGAGG
Source organism: Musca autumnalis (assembly GCF_047663935.1). Classification (NCBI taxonomy): domain Eukaryota; kingdom Metazoa; phylum Arthropoda; class Insecta; order Diptera; family Muscidae; genus Musca; species Musca autumnalis. The sequence goes on from NW_027411755.1 coordinate 201,798,968, forward strand.
TCCCATTCTATGGGGGCTATATGAAGACGTGGACCTATGCCGACAAATTTCAGGTGTAGTGTTTTATACCCCCAGCGAAGACTAAATACCAATGTTCAGTCATTTCGGTGGGATATTGAGGCTACAACTTTCAAAATACCGAAAATCGGTAGGTACCGTTCTATGGGGCCTATATGAAGACGTGGACATATGCGGACAGATTTCAGTTGTAAAGTTGCATACCCCTAACGAAGACTTAATACCAAATTTCAGCCATTTTGGTAGGATATTTAGACCACAAATCCTTGAATATATTTTTGCATATGGTTTTGCATATGCTCTTTTTATGCAGATATGTACAAATATGTCAAAATATGCACGGTATGCAAAATATGCAAAAATTTCTGGGCCTAATTCGTTTTATTTTGTAATAAATCGAGTTTCTGTCTAATCAGATTTTCTCTACGACCATCCTAACCATATATGCATTTGCATAGGATTCCGCAGTCTACTTATGATGGAATCTCTCAAACAAAACGCTTGCATTTAAATTAAAAATTATTGTAAAATTAAACGGCAAGCGTTTTATTTGAGAGATTCCATCATAACCATATACTTACTGATGCTAAGCGACAAATTATTTTCTAGTTTAAATGCATTTATAAATAAAACACTGAAACTTAATTTTTTAATTATTTTTTTTTGTTTTTTGTTCTTGAAAAATATTATTAAAATATATCTAAGAAATTATAAAAGAACTTTTCAAAATTTGATGTTTTCCAATTTTATTTATATAGCTTACACATACTTTTTGTTAAATAAATAATAAATAAATAAATACTTATTGCCTAAACACAAATAAATACTTAAGTTTTTAAAAAGTGGTAATCCCCTCTTTCCCTCACTCACTTTCCAACTCCTTCGAATTCAGTTCTGGTATTTCAATATCCTTGGGTGTTGGATAGGCACTGGCATTATCACGACGATCTTTCACCTTACCCAATACTTTTAACATGCGCGAATATACCAAACGCCTAACATTTATGGCCCACAAAAAGTCCATGTGATTGAACTCCTTTTGGGGAACTAAATATTTTCCAATTGGTCTACCTAAATCTTTATACATATCCTCCACATCTTCGGGATGACAAAGTAAGTCATTTTTCGAATAATATACATAGGTGGGTACTGTAACCGCCGTCAAGTTATAACGTGGTGGTTCTCGCTCCTTGTACAGTAACATATTTTTATTGGGACTATAACTATAGGGTGCAAATTTACCCGTCTTAATGACTTGTATGAAATGTTTAACTTGTTTTGCTGCCACACCGGCGGGGTAGTGACCCAATATGACGGGGAACATTTTCTGGAAAGAGGGGTCAAAGATGGATTATTTTTACACAATACTTCCGATGCAGAACTTACCCTATTAAATTCATTCCAATTTCTGCCGACAATGCCAAACACCGCCTCAATACACAAACGTTCGGTTTCTTCGGTCATGCGACACAGGAAACGAAATTCGGCATTAAACATTTCCGTTATGGAACTGCCAACCAAGGTCTGAAAAACAAAAAATTATTTTTTATTTTTCTTTTGTAAAGAAATTTCAATTTTAGTTTCAAACTTACATTAAAATACAAACTTATGGCCCTTATATAGGGATGTTCTTCAGTTTCCTTGGCATAGACAGCCGGTGCCAGGGCTTGCATCATAATGATCTTTTTATTGTACTCAGGTCTCATGGAACACATCACAAAGAATGCAGTACAACCCTAGGAATTAAAATAGTTAATTTTTATTTTTCAATTGTATTTATTTTTTTAATATTTTGTGGCTTACCTGCGAATGCCCCGCATATTGAATTCTCTTGAATCCTGTAGTCTTCAGTACATAATCAATCATTGCTGGCAAATCATACATTCCAATTTCATGCCAACTGAATTCCCAAAATTTCTTGCCATCAGGATCCAAGATTGTGTGGTTACGCGAATAACGATTACCTCGGGCATTACCCATCCACACATCGTAGTTATTGTCGGCTAACAAGTAGGCTGAAATATGAAATAGGTAATGTATTATTTATTTCTGATATTTGAAATACAAAAAATTTTAAAAATGCATTTAACTGAAAAATATCCTTCAAGGACCATGTAGTCAGGACGGGGACGTTCATGACATACTCTACTTCACTACTCTGCGTATTAATTTTTCACGGATCAAAAATCCTAATGTTCTTCTTCAAAAACAAAAAAAGATATATATTTAAAATAATTTTTGGATTCGGCCACCCTTTTATTATACTACTAGCAAATTGCCCGCTACTTCGTATGCGGAAAGGATATAAAAACCAAATAAACAATATATAATATGGAAATGGCGAACACTGAAAATTTTATTGTACTTATACCAATTTTAATCAATATTTATTGTTATTTTAGTACTGTTCGTACCGCTTTAGTTCGATTTTCAATAAGATCAGCCTTATCTCACCCTTACATGTTAACAGATAGACCAACATTGTACACCAATACTCACACTAAATCCAAAAAATACAGATTCCAGCACTGTCCCTACACTCAATAGTACGATTTTCCAAAACTACCTGAATCCTTCACTTCACCAGTAACCTTAATTCCAAAAAACAGCATTCCAGCGCTATCGGTGAATTCAAATTGTACCATTTGGTATATTTCGTGGGCATAAGTACGAACATCAAAAACTACCTCCATGTCTCAATCCTACACTCCAATCGTAGTCTTATCAAATTCCAGGATTCCAGATCTATCCGTTCCCCCAAATACGCACTGTACCAAATTTAATACCATGTAGTACTTTTCGTACCCATAAGTACGAATTTCCAAAACTATCTCAATCCTATACTTCAACAATAATCTCAATTTCAAATTTCAGGATTCCAGATTCCAAAACCCAATTGTACCAAATTTAATACTTTTCGATCCCATAAGTACGAATTTCCAAAACTACCACAATCCTACACTCCAACAGAAATCTCAATTCCACATTACAGGATTCTAGGTCTATCCGTTGACCCAAATCCAAATTATACCAAATTTAGTGCTTTTCGTGTCCATAAGTACGAATTTCCAAACTACCTCAATCCCACACTTCAACATTAATCTCAGTTACGAATTTAAGGTTTCCAGCCCTATTCGTTCACCCAAATCCAAACCGTACCAAATTTAGTATTTTTATTACCCTTAAGTAAGAATTTGCAAAACTAACTCCATCTTACACCCCAACAGCAAGCTTAATTCTAAATTTCATTATTACAGCTCTGTTCGTTCACCCAAATCCAAATTTGGTACTTTTTGTACCCATAAGTACGAATTTTCAAAACTACTTCCACTTTACACTCCAAATGTAGCCTACGAAGTACGAATTTCAAATTATCTCAATCCCATCCTCTAACATCAATGTTAATTCGAAATTTCAGGGCTACAGCTCTATCCGTACACACTAAATCTAAATTGTACCAAATTTGGTACCACTTAGTATTTTTCGTAACCTTAAGTACGAATTTTCTAAACAACTTCCATTCTACAATCCAACAGTAGCCAATCTTATACTCCAGCAGCAATTGTTATTCCAAATTTCAGAAATTCAGCTCAATCCGGTGACCCAAGTCTTAATTGTACCAAATTTATTACTTTTCGTAACCCCTTAGTACGAATTTCCAAATTATCTCCATCCCATACTACAACATGAATCTTAATTCAAAATTTCAGGATTCCAGCTCTATCCGTTCAACCTAAATCCAAATTGTATAAGTAAGTATAGTAAGAATTTTGAAAACTACTTCCATTCTACTCTCTAACAATATCCTTAATTCAAAATTTCAGGATTCCAGCTCCACCCGCTCAACCTAAATCCAAATTGTACAAAATTTAGTACCATTTAGTACTTGTCGTACCCATAAGTACGAATTTCAAAACTGCTTCCATTCTACTCTCTAATACCAGCCTTAATTCAATTTTCAGGATTCCAGTTCTATCCGTTCGCCCAAATCGTAATTGTAATAAATTTAGTACCATTTAGTACTTTTCGTACCCATAAGTACGAATTTTCAAAACTACTTCCGTTCTACTCTCCAACAGTAGCCTTAGTTCAAAATTTCAGGATTCCAGCTCCATCCGCTCGCCCAAATCATAATTGTACCAAATTTAGTACCATTTAGTACTTTTCGTACCCATATATACGAGTTTTCAAAACTACTTCCATTCTACCCTCCAACTGCAGCCTTAATTCAAAATTTCAGGATTCCAGCTCTATCCGCTCAACCTAAATCAAAATTGTACTAAATTTAGTCCATTTAGTACTTGTCGTACCCAGAAGTACGAATTTTCAAAACTACTTCCATTCTAATCTCTAACAGCAGCCTTAATTCAAATTTCAGGATTCCAGCTCTATCCGTTCGCCCAAATCGTAATTGTACCAAATTTAGTACCATTTTGTACTTGTCGTGCCCATTAGTACGAATTTTTAAAACTACATCCATTTTTATAAGTACGAATTTTCAAAACTAATTCCATTCTACTGTCTAATTCAAATTTCAGGATCCCAGCTCTATCCGTTCGCCCAAATCGTAATTGTTCCAAATTTAATAACATTTAGTATTTTTCGTACCCATAAGTACGAATTTTCAAAACTACTTCCACTCTACCCTTCAACTGTAGCCTTAATTCACAATTTCAGGATTCCAGGTCTATCCGTTCAACTTAAATCCAAATTGTACAAAATTTAGTACCATTTAGTACTTGTCGTACCCATAAGTACGAATTTTCAGAACTACTTCCATTCTAATCTCTAACAGCAGCCTTAATTCAAATTTCAGGATTCCAGCTCTATGCGTTCGCCCAAATCTTAATTGTACCAAATTTAGTACCATTTAGTACTTTTCGTTACCATAAGTACGAATTTTCAAAACTACTTCCATTCTAGACGCCAAAATGTAGCCCTAATTCAAAATTTCTGGATTCCAGCTCTATCCGTTCAACCTAAATCCAAATTGTACCAAATTTGGTACAAATTTTAAAAACTACATCCATTTTACTCTCCAACAGTAGCTTTAGTTCAAAATTTCAGGATTCCAGCTCTATCCGTTCGCCTAAGTCATAATTGTACCAAATTTAGTACCATTTAGTACTTTTCGTACCCATAAGTACGAATTTTCAAAACTACTTCCATTCTACCCTCCAACTGTAGCCTTAATTCCAAATTTCAGGTTTCCAGCTCTATTAATTCGCCCAAATCATAATTGCACCAAATTTTGTACGATTTAGTACTTTTCGTGCCAAATAAGTACAAAATTTCAAAACTACGTGCATTCTACTCTCCAACAGTAGCCCTAATTCAAAATTTCAGGATTCCAGCTCTATCCGTTCAACCTAAATCCAAATTGTACAAAATTTGGTACCATTTAGTACATTTCGTACCCATAAGTACGAATTTTAAAAACTACTTCCATTCTACCCTCCAACTGTAGCCTTAATTCAAAATTCAGGATTCCAGCTCTATCCGTTCGCCCAAATCATAATTGTACCAAATTTAGTACCATTTAGTACTTTTCGTACCCATTAGTACGAATTTTAAAACTACATCCATTTTACTCTCCAACTGTAGCCTTAGTTCAAAATTTCAGGATTCCAGCTCTATCCGTTCGCCCAAATCATAATTGTACCAAATTTAGTACTTTTTAGTACTTTTCGTACCCATAAGTACCAATTTTCAAAACTACTTCCATTTTACTCTCGAACAGTAGCCTTAGTTCAAAATTTCATTATTCCAGCCCTATCCGTTCGCCCAAATCATAATTGCACCAAATTTAGTACCATTTAGTACTTTGCGTACACATGTGTACACTTTTCCTAAACCACCTCCTTATGTCAACCGTACCTTTTAACCTTGATTCTCACATAAAATTTCAATCTTTAATCTTTATCCGTTCACAAAATACGAATTGGTACCAAATTTAGTACACTTTAGTACTTTTCGTACACTTTAGTTCGAATTTCCAAAAACCCTTTAGCACATCTTTCCTACACTCCATCAGTGACCTTCATTCCAAATTGCAATGTTCTAGCTCTGCCGGTTCGCCAAATACAAACGGTACCATATTTAGTACCTTTTAGTACTTTTCGCACCCTTCCAGTTCGAATTTCCAAAAACCCAGCCTTATCTGACCCCTTCGGACCAAGAGTGATCCACACCCAAAATTTCAGGATTCTAGCTTCAGCCATTTAGTCTGGGCGTTGATGAATCAATCAGTCAGTCAGTGAGTCAATCACTTTACTCTTTTATTAATATAGATTTGTGATTTATAATGGAAAATTAACCATATTCTGTCGCCGCAAAAGCGAGAAGACCTGTGGCTCGGCGTTTTCCCCATCACTTACACTTTTCCTGTTGAGGCCCCCAAAATACTTAAGGTCTTGATGTCAAAAGGGATCATTTTGTTATGCTCATATCTCCCAACCCCCTTTGGTATATATATTTGTATACCCTCAGCAGTTATGCTAACGTTGGTAGTTGCTTGAATTTTGAACCAACACCGGAAAAAAATTATCAAAGAAAAAATAAATTTTATCTTGACGATTTTGACTTCGAAGATGGAATTTGGTGGATTTTATGTGTTCACAACATTTGCTCTTTATGACATAAGCTACATCTTCGCCTCCAATAGCAAATCAAAATTCTTAACGGTTTGCAAGATATGATATTGAAAAAATGATCACGTTTGACAGCCAGGCCTCAAGGCTTTAAAGCCCATAACCGCGGAAGTGCCCTTCTGTTAGAACAACTTTTGACCTTCAACTTCTCCTGTTATATGAAAAGACTAAAAAGGTCAGATGAAGATAGAAGGGCAGAAAATGTTCTAACAGAAAAGCGGAAAGTGTTCTAACAGAGGAACAGAAGGACTTTTAATAGGAGACAGAATGTCTTTCAATGGCGGAGCAAAATGTGTTCTAATAGAAGAAGAGAAGTTCTTCTGAACAGAATGTCAGAAGGTATTCTAATAGAAGGGCAGAAGAAGTTCTAACAGAAAGGTAGAACAGCTGTAAATAGAAGAGCAGGATATCTTCTAATAGAAGTTCTTCTATTAGAAAAACTTCTCCTCCTGTTACCTCTGCCTTTCTTTTAGAAGATCTTCTGTCATTCTGTTATAACACCTTCTGTCCTTCTACTAAAAGACCTTCGAACTCTGTTAGAATACCGTCTGTATGTATTTGGAGACCTTAGAAGACCTTCTGTTAGAAAAGAGTTCTTCTTCTAGTAGAAGACCTTCTGTCCATCTGTTACAAGAAATTCTTTTATTCTATTAGAATAACTTCTCCTCTTCTTTTAGAAGAGTTTCTACCCTGCTATTAGAAGACCTTCTGCTCATTCTGTCCGTCTGTTAGAAAACCTTCTGGCTTTCTATTAGAAGACCTTCTGTCCTTCTGTAAGAAAACCTTCTGGCCTTTTGTTAGAACACTCCCCGTCCTTTTAGTAAAATACCTTCTACTCTTCTACTAGAAGGCCTTCTACTTTTCTGTTAGAATAACTTCTGCCCTTCTAAAAACTTCTGCCTTCTTTTGGAAGGCCTTCTGCCCCTCTGTTAGATGACCTTCTGCCCTTCTGTTAGACTACCTTCAGGTCTCCTTCCCTTCTGTTAGAACACCTTCTGGCCTTCTATTGAAAGATCTTTTGTCCGTCTCTAGAACATCATCTGTCCTTTTAGTAGAATGTCTTATGCTCTTCTGAACTTCTTTTAGAAGTTTTCTGTTAAAAAACCTTCTTCCCATTTGTTAGAAGTCATTCTTGCCTTCAGTTAGAAGACCTTCTGGCCTTTTGCCCATCTTCTCCTCTTCTATTAGAAGAACTTCTTCTCCTCTATTAGGATACATTCTTTCCTTTTGTTAGAAGTCATTCTTCCCTTCTATTAGATGTCCTTCCGGCCATCGGTTAGAAGATCTTCTGAACAAAAACAGGGTAAATGCAAAAAGGAACATGAAAACGTGACAATATCGATTAGTTGTCAATGAGAGCCGTACCTAAGATTTTCTGAGCGACATTTTTGCAGAATATGTCGAAGCTGAAAAATGTCATCTTCTGGTATTTTTATTGCGGTTCTTGAAATACAGGACGAAAAGGACATGAAAGGAAGCGAGTTAAAAAGTCGAAATGTTCTACGAAAAAGTTCCTCATTAGATTTGACTGAAGACATGTCATATCAAAAATAAGGCAAAGCAACAGCGAAAAAAGATAGAACGCTAATCTTTGATGGCTTATAGGGTCTCCAGTGAAAAATTCATCACGCCATAACTCAAAAGTTCGACTCACGGCGGATCTGCCCTTTGGGGTTCTGTATATACTCATCAAGGGCTTTCACATCCAAAAGGAATTTTCTTTAGTTTATTAGTGGGAAAAATTGGCGATGTTTACCTAGGGGTAAGGCAGGGAAGACTATAGTTTCAGACCTCGCCACAGATCTTCATCAGTTCCCTTATTTCTTGTTTTTCAACAAGAACAATCGCCAATTTTTCCCAACCAATAAACTAAAGTTGTTTTAATAAAATATTAAAACAACAACTATAGGATTAAGCCTGACTACTTTGGAAACTTCATGGGTAAAAATTGGTGTTTTTATACCCGCAGTATATATGCTAACGATGGTATATACAATTTCATACGACCAAAATAAGCATCATCGAAATAATGGTTTTGGACCCCAAGTATGCTTGAAAGTTCAGTAAAAAAGTATCTGTCGGCTTTGCCGACAGAGATATACCCTCAACCTATGTGAATTGAAACTTTCATATACGGAAAGTTCGAATGTATTTAGGGTCTTTTCAGAATTTTGTGGCCCTTTCTAGTCATTTGAACTTGTCGACAAAAATGGGGATTAGGGCTAAAGTTCACAACTATTGCGGATGAGGTTCTTGAAGAAATTGGCCGACATAGTTCATTATGGAACTTGGACTGGACTTGGTCACGGAAAACATAATATCGCTGTAAACAGGACCACAGCGAACAGCATCGGTATACATTTCCAAAGGATCTTCGAACAGACCCTAAACTGCACTTAGACACAAATGTTGAACTTTTGTGGGGGAGGTTCACTAAGGAGAGGACCGATATGGACCATTTTAGAAGTTAAACTAAATTAGGACAAAATATTAGGAGATCCAAAATTGGGTCCAAATTGGTTTCCCTGTTCAAAGGGAGAAGCACTAATCTTTCGAAAATTTATGAAAATATCCGTTCAAAAGTTACAGAGTTTTGGACAGGAAAAACGATGTTAAACCATTGTGCGCCGTGAGCATTCCCACCAAATTCTTGTGGACATGTTTCCCACACCCACATCGGAGATATTAATGATCTGGAGAGAGATATCCATAGGTGTAAACCACAACCTCTAGATCAACGATCCTATAAGACAGGCTTTAATATCAATTATACCGATGTAGTTGCGCAGGCAGTTCAAAAGCAGAAGAACGCCAGCTGCCAAGGCGAACACGAGTGGTTTCATTTCTGCCAGTTAAGATCTATGCAGCTGTCGCAATTCAATTCGGACCCAAAATGAATTGCGACAGCTGCATCGTCTGGATCTTGCATGTGCATTGGGACCACACGACACGCTGCATTTGTTTTGCTGCCCAGCTAACCCGAATCACATTTCTCTTGATTCTTTATGGACGCAGCCAGTCCGGGTTGCAGAATTTTAAGGAACCAGATAATTAAAAAAAAACGATGCGTTTCTACAACTACAACAAATCAAATTCGAAAACAAGCCTTTGGCTTGTTCGTTAGGTGTCCTTTAAAAATACAATATACCTTCCAAATTGTTTCAGCTCTGCCTTGCAGAAAATAATAATATCAAGAATAAATGTTAAAAAATGTCCACAGTCTATCACTTTTAAAAGAATACAAGTATAACCTACGTTAAGTTCGGGAGTAAAAAACTTGTATCTATATTGGCAATTTTCGTCTAGGAAGTCCTGTGCCCATTAATGACTCATTGTATAGAATATTCTCCAAAAAGACAATGTCCGTAATTTAATAATTTAATTATTAACCGGAGTCTATTTTTTCAAGACTCTAACTCCAGTTAAATATAAAACCTTGCAAAAAAGTTCCTAAAAATCATTTTGGAAAGTCTCCTAGCAAAAATTCGGATCCGTTAGTTATTATGTAACCCATTACAAAGTAATGTAAACAAAAATAACTACTTATGTTACTCCTTACTAAGTTATTAGCGTGTGTGTCCGACTACAAATCAGAAGGTTATGTGTTCGACGCCCACCGTCGGCCGGGTACTTTTTGTTAAACAAAACAAAGAACAGTTTGTGGTGCACATGTAAGCGTTTAAACAACATTTAATGTTCGTATGCGTGGCCTAGGATGTAGTGTGTTCGGCTACAAATCAGAAGTTCGCAAGATCAAATCCAGCAGACAGCGGAATGAAATATAATAAAACAAGTAAGAACGGCGTTATGTCTGATAAGGCCGAACTTGTTATACCCTCCACCACCAGTTGTATTGAAGTAAAATTGAACAATTAGTTTCCTCTCGTTTATGAATAACACTAAATACCAAATTTCATCAAGATCGGTAAAACCTTAAAAATACCGAAATTCGCTAGGTACCGGTCCATGGAGGCTATATCAAAACGTCGATCTATACCTAAAAATTTCTGGCGAAAAGTTTTTACACTCAAAGAAGACTATATACCGAATTTCCGATATTTCGGTAAAACCATCAAAATACCGAAAATCAAGAGGTACGCTTATATGGGTGATATAGGAGCACGCGGACCTGTTCTGGCAATTCTCTTCTCTTCTTAGTACCAACTTTCAGCCATTTCGGTGTGATAATGAGGATAAAACCTTCAAGGTACCGAAAATCGGTACAAAAATACCAATTTTCAGCCATTTCGATGGAATATTGAGGCCACAACCTTCAAAATACAGGACATAGGGAGGTACCGTTCTGTGGGGACAATACTAAGGCGTGGACCTGTAACGACAAGCTTCTGGGGGAAAGTTTTATATCCCTAACGAAGACTAAGTGTCAAATTTCAGCCATTTCTGAGGAATATTGAGGTCACATCCTTCAAAATACCGAAAATCGGGAGGTATGTGAAGGCGACAAATTTCTGGGGGAAATTGTTATACCCCCAACGAAGACTAAATACCAACCGTTTTGGTGTGATAATGAGGCTAAAACCTTCAAAATACCGAAAATCGGATGGTACCGTTCTATGGGGGCTATATCAAAAAAATGGACCGATATGGCCCATTTGCATTATTAAACTTCCTAGGAGTAATAGAAACTTCTATACCAAATTACAAAGCTCTATCTTGAAAATTGCGAGCGGTATCATGATTTCAACAGACGGACGGCCGGACAGACGGATGGACGGACATGGTTATATCGACTTAGAATTTTACCCTGATCAAGAATATACTTTATAGGGTCTCCGATAAATATTTCGATGTGTTACAAACGGAATGACACATTTAATAAAACCCTGCTGGCCTAGGCAACACGCATGTTGCCAGGCTTCATTTGACATTTTTTTCGGAAAGTTTGACAATTTTTAGACTAAGCGTACTCAGGGCAGTTGTACATACGACCATGTGTTGAGTTGTTTACAGTTACTTGAAAAAATTACTTTGCGAAAAAATTGAATTTACTTGTGAACATTTTCTTCCGATAATTTTCAACACTTCCGACGTGATTAACACTATGCAACACTGAAAATGCAAACAACATCTAGTATGCATTTTTTGAAAGTAAATATTTAGACTACAACAAGTAGGAAAAGCGTTAAGTTCGGTCGGGCCGAACTTTTTATACCCACCACCACAAATTTCAGTCATTTCGGTGGATTAATGTGGCCACAACCTTCAAAATACCGAAAATCGGAAGGTACCTTTCTATGGGGGCTATATGATGGCATGGACGTATACCCAAAAATTTCTGGGGGAAAGTTTTATACCCCAAACGAAGACTAAATACTAAAGTTCAGCCATCTCGGTGTGATAATGAGGCCAAAACCTTCAAAATACCGAAAATCGGGATATATCGTCCTATGGGGGCTATATCAAAAGCTGAACCTATATAAACATTTTATGGTAGAAATGTTTCTTAGCCTCTGGAAACACAAAATAAAAAGTTGCAACCGATTCTGTTGTCAAATGGGACTAATACATTTAAAATATATTAAAACTAGCAAAGTGCCCGCCACTTCGTTTGCGGAAAGGAAATAAAAACAACAACAAACAATACTTAATACATCTCACCCCTGCAAATCAGCAGCGAAGTATTTTAATTTATGGCTTTCTGTCCTTAGGGTGGAAAAAATTGTCGCATAGGTCTACGTTTCCAAATTAACTTTCTAATGCGTTCAGAATAAAAACACAATAAAAATACAATATTCAATACAATTTTTCTAACCCACGACCCTATCTAAAATTTTACAGTTTTATCCATACCTGTTCGCCCAATGCCTATTTCATTACATGTAGAAACATGCCATATACATATTTAATGTGCGAATTTTTATAACCATTGTGATCTAAACCCAACAGTGACTCGTAAAACAAATTTCTTAACGCTGGATTTACCACTTCATTCATATCGGTGTTCCAATGTGTAGTAAAATTTAGTAATTCTAAAACATTTATTGTATATTACCCTTGAGTGCTATGCGTACACTAATATTAGCATTCCAAATTATATGATTTCGGCTTTAATCCTACATCCAAGACCAAATTTAATACTTATGGTAGCCTTATAGGAGGTATTTCCAATACCACCTCCACAGCTCAGTGCACAGAGACCTTCGTACCAAACTTCAGAATATCAAACTGGTACCAAAAATGCTACTTTTCGTACACTTGGGTATAAACTTCAAAAATTACTCCGTATATAAACGCTATACACCAACCGTGATTCTCATTGCCAGCTCTAGCTGTTCACCTACTAAATTACCCCCTCACACCAACAGTGGCTCTAGTTTTTGAATTCGAACTCAGCCCCCAAATACCAAATTTAGCACTTTTCTTGTTTTAGTACTTTTCTTGTATTTGTGGAACGTATTTCTACAAAATTGAGTACCACCCGATGTCAAATTTATTACAGCATAAGCATTAATTTCCGAGATTTCTTCCTCATCACCATTCTACACACCAACAGGGATCCTAATACTAAAATTAAGAAATTTAGTTTTATATTTTAACAAATATCAAAAAGTTAAAAATTTTTGTTCCACTTAACACTTCTGGAACACATAAGTACGCATTTCCAAAACTACCTTTATATCTCAATCCTACACACTAATCTAAATTTCACGATTCCAGTTATATCCGTCCACCAAAATTGTAATTGTACCAAATGTAGTACCATTACGTACTCTTCGTACCCATAAGTCCGAAATTTCAAAATTACCTCAACTCTACACATGAACAGAAATCCGTTCAACCATTCAAAATTGTACCAAATTTTATTACCATTTCGTATTTTTGTACACATAAGTACAAATTTCTAAAACTAACTCAATCCTGCACTACAAAAGAAACTTCAACTTAAATTGCAGCTTTCTAGCTCTATCCGTTCAATCAAATCCGAATTGTACCAAATTCAGTACTTTTCGTACTTATGAGTACAAATTTCCAAAACTACCTCAATCCTATACTCCAACAGCAATCTTTATTCCAATTTTCGGCATGTCTGCTTTATTCGATCACTCAAATCCAAATTGTACCAAATTTAGTACTTTTCGTACCGTTAAGTACAAATTCGCAACACTTCCTCAATCCTATACATCAGCCATCCTTATTCGAAATTTCAGGATTTAATCTCTATCCGTTCACCCAAATCCAAATTGTACCAAAGTAAGTACCATTTAGTACTTTTCGTAAACATCGTTCAAAATTTCAGGATTACATCTCTATCCGTTAGACCAAAGTCTAATTTTACTACATTTAGTACTTTTTGTACCCATAAGTACGATTTTCAAAACTATTTCCATTCTACACTTCAACCGTACCTTAATTGCCAATTTCAGGATTCCAGGTTTACTTTTCGTATCCATAAGTACGAATTTCCAAGACTACTTCAATCCTATACTCCAACAGCAATCTTAATTCCACATTTCTGCATTCCAGCTCTATCCGTTCACCCAAATCCAAATTGTGCCAAAATTAGTACTTTTGTACTCATAACTACTTCCATTCTACACTTCAACCGTAACCTTATTTTAAATTTCAGGATTCCAGGTCTATCCGTTCGCCCGAATCCAAACTGTACTAAATATAGTACCATTTAGTTATTTTAGTATTCATTATAACAAATTTCCAAAACTACCTCATTGCTATACTCTATCAGGAATCTTTATTCCAAAATTCAGGATTCAATCTCTATCCGTTCACCCAAATCCAAATTGTACCAAATTTAGTACCATTTAGTACTTTTCGTATCCATAAGTACGAATTTTCCATACTACCTCCATTCTACATTCCAAGAGTAAACATCGTTCAAACTTTCAGGATTACATCTCTATCCGTTAGACCAAAGTCTAGTTGTACTACATTTAGTACTTTTTGTACCCATAAGTACGATTTTCAAAACTACTTCCATTCTACACTTCAACCGTAACCTTAATTCCAAATCGCAGGATCCGTTCACCCAAATCCGAATTGTACTAAATTTAGTACGATTTAGTACTTTTCGTATCCATAAGTACACATTTCCAAAACTACCTCCATGTCTCAAACCTACATCCCAAAAGTAGTCTTATTTCAAAATTTCAGGATTCCAGCTTTACCCGTTCATCCAAATTGTACCAAATTTAGTACTTTTCGTACACATGAGTACACGTTTCCAAAGCTACCTCCTTTTATGAACCCTTCTTCTCAATATTGATTCTCATTCCAAATTTCAAAGTTTTGACTCTACCCGTTCGCATAATACGAAGTGGTACCAAATTTAGTATATTTTAGTACTGTTCGCACAATTATAGTTAAACATATTTAAATCCTACACTCCAACAGTAATCTCAATTCCGAATTTCTGCATTCCAGCTCTATCCGTTCGTTTCAAATCCAAATTGTACCAAATGTAGTACTTTTAGTAAACATAAGTACGAATTTCCAAAAATACCCCTATATCTCAAGCCTTCACTTCAACAATAATCTTAATTCCAAATTTCAAGTTGCCAGCTGTATCCGTTCACTCAAATCCAAATTTAGTACCATTTATTACTTTTCGTACACATAAGTACGAATTTCCAAAACCACCCCAAATTTTTCAATCATACACTCCAACAGTAATCTTAATTCCAAATTTCTTGATTCCACCTCTATCCGTTGAGTCAAACTCAAATTGTACCAAATTTAGTACCATTTAGTACTTTTCGTAAACATAAGTTCGAATTTCTAAAACTACTCCCCATATTTCAATCCTACACTCCAACAGTAATCTTAATTCCAAATTTCTTGAGTCCAGCTCTATTCGTTCCGTAAAATCCAAATTGTACCAAATTTAGTACCATTTAGTACTTTTCGTAAACATAAGGACGAATTTCTAAAACGTCCACCATATCGCAATCCTATACATCAACGGTAATCTTAATTCCAAACTTCAAGTTTCCAGCTGTATCCTTTCACCCAAATCCAAATTTACTATAATTTAGTACTTTCTGTACACATAAGTACGGATTTCCTACACTCCAACAGTAATCTTAATTCCAAATTTTTGGATTCCAGCTCTATCCGTTCGGTCAAATCCAAATTGTACCAAATTTAGTAAATCTGTTCACGCAAATACAACTTGTATCGAATTTAGTACCATTAGTTCGAATTTCCAAAAACCTTTCATTGTTACTTTTCATCAGTAATCCTCATTCCAAATTTCGGGATTCCAGCTCTATCTGTTCACCCAAATCCAAATTGTACTAAATTTAGTATCATTTATTATTTTTCGTGCACATATAGTTCGAATTTCCAAAAACTTTTCCTTTAAAAAAACTTTTCCTTTCCTTACTTTCCATTAGTGACCCTCTTTC
The DNA here is from genome assembly GCF_047663935.1 of Musca autumnalis. Taxonomy (NCBI): domain Eukaryota; kingdom Metazoa; phylum Arthropoda; class Insecta; order Diptera; family Muscidae; genus Musca; species Musca autumnalis. The sequence continues at coordinate 201,815,019 of NW_027411755.1, forward strand.
CAAATTTCAGGATTTCAACCCAATCCGTTCACCCAAATTAAAATTGTACTAAATTTAGTACCATTTCGGCCCTCATTCAAAATTTCAGGATTCCAGCTCTATCCGTTCACTCAAATCTAAATTGTACTAAATTTGGTACCATTTAGTACTTTTCCTACACTTATATGTAGTTCGAATTTCCAAAAACCTTTCATAGTTACTCTTCATCAGTGACCCTCATTCCATATTTCGGGATTCCAGCTCTATCTGTTCACCCAAATCCAATTTGTACTAAATTTCGTACTTTTCGTACCCTAATAGTTCGAATTTCCAAAAACCTGTCATTGTTACTCTTCATCAGTGACCCTCATTTAAAATTTCAGGATTCCAGCTCTATTCGTTCACCCAAATCCAAGTTGTACTTAATTTATTACCATTTAGTACTTTTCATGCACATTAGTACGATTTTCCAAAACCATTTATTTACATCAACACCAATTCCCAACCTTGATTTCAATACCAAATTCCATGGTTCTAGCTATATCCGTTCAAAATATACAATTGGTACTAAATTTTGTAAATTTTAGTACTTTTCGTACACTTATAGTTCGAATTTCCAATAACCCTTTGGTACATCTTTCTAACTCTCCATCAGTGACCCTCATTCCAAATTTCAGAATTCTAGCTCTTACCGTTTGCCTAATACAAAGGGTACCATATTTAGTACCTTTTAGTACTTTTCGTACACTTCTAGGTCGAATTTCCAAAAACCCAGCCTTATCTCACCCCTACACAACAACAGCAACCTACACCCAAAATTTCAAGTTTCTAGCTTCAGCCGTTTCGTCTGGGCGTTGATGAATCAGTCAGTGAATACCTCACCTCACTGCTCTTTTATATATATAGACTAGCAAAGTGCCCGCTACTTCGTATGCGGAAAGGATATAAAAAACAATAATATAATATAATGGAAATGGCGAACACTGAACATTTTATTGTACTTATACCAATTTTAATCAATATTTATTGTTTAATATTTTAGTACTGTTCGTACCGCTTTAGTTCGATTTTCAAAAGATCAAAAAGATCAGCCTTACATGTTAACAGCGAGACCAACATTGCACACCAATACTCACACTAAATCCAAAAAAATACAGATTCCAGAACTACCCCTACACCCAACAACAAATTGAGTGCCATTAAGTACTCTTCGTACCCATAAGAACGAATTTCCAAAACTACCTCAATCCTAGACTTCAACTATAATCTCAATTCCAAATTTCAGGATTCCAGATTCCAAATCGCAATTGTACCAAATTTAGTAGTAAAACTACCACAATCCTACACTCCAACAGAAATCTCAATTCCACATTTCAGGATTGTAGCTAGGTCTATCCGTTGACCCAAATCCAAATTATACCAAATTTAGTGATTTTCGTATTCATAAGTACGAACTTCCAAAACTACCTCAATCCTACACTTCAAGATTAATTTCAATTACGAATTTAAGGTTTCCAGCTCTATTCGTTCACCCAAATCCAAACTGTACCAAATTTAGTATTTTTCTTACCCGTAAGAATCTGCAAAACTAACTCCATCTTACACCCCAACAGCAAGTTTAATTCTAAATTTCATTATTCCAGCTCTGTTCGTTCACCCAAATCCAAATTTGGTACTTTTTGTACAAATTTTCAAAACTACTTCCATTTTACACTCCAAATGTAGCCTACGAAGTCCTAATTTCCCAATTATCTCAATCCCATACTCTAACATCAATGTTAATTCGAAATTTTAGGGCTACAGCTCTATCCGTTCACCCTAAATTCAAATTGTACCAAATTAAGTACCACTTAGTACTTTTCGTAACCTTAAGTACGAATTTTACAAACAACTCCATTCTACAATCCAACAGTAGCCATTCTTATAATCCAGCAGCAAGTTTTATCCCCAATTTCATAAATTCAGCTCTATCCGATGACCCAAATCTTAATTGTACCAAATTTATTACTTTTCGTAACCCATAAGTACGAATTTCCAAATTATCTCCATTCCATACTACAACATCAATCTTAATTCAAAATTTCAGGATTCCAGCTCTATCCGTTCAACCTAAATCCAAATTGTAAAAAATGTAGTACCATTTAGTACTATTCGTACCCATAAGTTCGAATTTTCAAATCTACTTCCATTCTACTCTCCAGCAGTAGCCTTAGTACAAAATTTCAGGATTCCAGCTCTATTCGTTCGCCCAAATCGTAAATGTACAAAATTTAGTACTATTCATACTCATAAATAAGAATTTTTAAATCTACTTCCATTCCAGCCTGCAACTGCAGCCTTAATTCAAAAATTTCAGGATTCCAGCGGTATCCGCTCAACCTCAATCCAAATTGTACAAAATGTAGTACCATTTAGTACTTGTTGTACCCATAAGTACGAATTTTCAAAACTGCTTCCATTCTACTCTCTAAGAGCAGCCTTAATTCAAATTTAAGGATTCCATCTCTATCCGTTCGCCCAAATCGTAATTGTACCAAATTTGGTACCATTTAGTACTATTCGTACCCATAAGTACGAATTTTCAAATCTGCTTCCATACTACGCTCCAACTGCAGCCGTAATTCAAAAATTTCAGGATTCCAGCTGTATCCGCTCAACCTCAACCCAAATTGTACAAAATGTAGTACAATTTAGTACTTGTTGTACCCATAAGTACGAATTTTCAAAACTGCTTCCATTCTACTCTCTAACAGCAGCCTTAATTCAAATTTCAGGATTCCAGTTCTATCCGTTCGCCTATATCATAATTGTACCAAATTTAGTACTTTTCGTACCCACATGTACGAATTTTACAAATTATTTCCATTCTACTCTCTAACAGCAGCCTTAATTCAAATTTCAGGATTCCCGCTCTATCCGTTCGCCCAAATCGTAAATGTACCATATTTAGTACCCTTTAGTACTTTTCGTACCTATAAGTACGAATTTTCAAAACTACCTCCATTCTACCCTCCAACTGTAGCATTAATTCAAAATTTCAGGATTCCAGCTCTACCCATTTAATTTAAATCTAAATTGTACCAAAATTAGTACCATTTAGTACTTTTCGTACCCATAAGTACGAATTTTTAAAACTACATCCATTTTACTCTCCAACAGTAACCTTAGTTCAAAATTTCAGGATTCCAACTCTATCCGTTCGCCCAAATCATAAGGGTACCAAATTTAGTACCATTTAGTACTTATCGCACCCATAAGTACGAATTTTCAAAACTACGTCCATTCTACTCTCCAACAGTAGCCTTAATTCAAAATTTCAGGTTTCCAGCTCTATCCGTTCAACCTTTATCCAAATTGTACCAAATTTAGTACCCTTTAGTACTTTTCGTACCCATAAGTACGAATGTTCAAAACTACTTCCATTTTACTCTGCAACAGTAACCTTAGTTCAAAATTTCAGGATTCCAACTCTATCCGTTCGCCCAAATCATAAGGGTACCAAATTTAGTACCATTTAGTACTTTTCGCACCCATAAGTACGAATTTTCAAAACTACGTCCATTCTACTCTCCAACAGTAGCCTTAATTCAAAATTTCAGGATTCCAGCTCTATCCGTTCGCACAAATCATAATTGTACCAAATTTAGTACCATTTAGTACTTTTCGTACACATGTGTACACTTTTCCTAAACCACCTCCTTATGTCAACCGTACCTTTTAACCTTGATTCTCACACCAAATTTCAACCTATAACCTTTATCCGTTCGCAAAGTACGAATTGGCACCAAATTTAGTACACTTTAGTACTTTTCGTACACTTATAGTTCGAATTTCTAAAAACCCTTTGGTACACCTTTCTAACTCTCCATCAGTGACCTTCATTCCAAATTTCAAAGTTCTAGCTTTACCGGTTCGCCAAATACAAACGGTACCATATTTAGTACCTTTTAGTACTTTTAGTACCCTTCCAGTTCGAATTTCCAAAAACCAAGCCTTATCTGTCACCTTCGGACCAAGAGTGACCCTCACCCAAAATTTCATGATTTTAGCTTCAGCCGTTTCGTCTGGGCGTTGATGAATCAATCAGTCAGTCAGTGAATCAGTCACTCTACTCTTTTATTAATATAGATGACGCGGACTTTATATGGGGCGTTATATGGGGGCTTTGCCAAAACATGGACCTATATAAACCAACTTTGGTAGGAATGTTTTTTGGGCTCTGAAGACACAAAATACTAAATTACAACCAATTCGGTGATAAAATGGGACAAATATCTTAAAAATTCCTTAAAACGACGACGCGTCACTCGTCTTTTTGTATGGGGGCTATACGAAAGCGTGGACCTAAATAGCCCGCTTTCAATAACAAAAATCCTACGTACAAATAATAGATTTTCCCAAAATTTCATCCACCTACGTCAATCCGTTCGGACGCTAGAGTGATTTCAACTGACGGACAGACGGACGGACATGACTATATCGATGTAGAATTGCACGCTGATCAAGAATATATATAGTTTGTGGGGTCTACAATGATTATTTCGAGTAGTTACAAACGTAGTGACAAAATTAATATACCCCCATCCTATGGTGGAGGGTATAAAAACCCTAGTAGGGTTTTGCCCTGTCAGAACCAGTTCGGATTTTATGGCCTCATCTAAAGCGGGCTAAATCTACACTTTTTGCATTTATCAGGCCTTTATCTCAGAAACGAATAGGAATTTGGCCTTGCTGTCTTTAGCAATATTGTAGAACTAAACTAGTAGAACTTATCTTTTGAAAAAACCATATAAGAAAAATTCCATCTATGGCATCAAAATCTATAAAATATAGAACATTTTACATAATTGCTGAAATTCTGGTCAGTATCGGCTAAACTATTGGGAATTGAACCAAGTAACCTTTTGCAAAAATCTTCCAAATAAAGTTCTCAACAATTCTTTAGAACATTCCGAAAATCTAAAATGCTTACTTCATCCTGTTTCAGCGGTATTTTGCATCATATCTTTTACAACACGTATTTCAAACACAGTTCACACCAACAGTTTATTTTCGCATTTCGGATTTCACCACATTATTGACATTTTTATTAAATCGTCGTTGAAAAATGTACTGAAAACAACGGCATAGAGGCATTTAACAACAATGACATGTTCTGAAGAGTTGTGTATTACATTCCAGGAAATATTTTTCCAAAAGAAAATATTCAGAAAAAACTAATTAGCCGATAGCCTTAGATGCTAGTGCTATTTTTATATAATTTACTTGTAATTTTTTATTGTAATAAATATTTGAAATAAATAAAAATAGAAAAAACTAACGGTTTTGGAGATACGGTGCGAAATGTATAAAAATTTTGGAATTTTTGCATATATTTTGAAATTTATGGCAATAAATGCAGTTTTTCGAGTTCATTATTTCTCCAAAGATTTTATTCTTGTCCTTACCTACAAATTTGTTTCAGAGTTCAGAAGAAGATTCGCATTGGTTTCAGAGATATAAAACTCAATAATTAACCATGCTTAGATGGGGCCTTAAAAACCGAGCTGGATCTGACACAACAAAACCGAACTTGGGTTTATTGTCGTTTGGGTCTGTACTTTCAAAAAATCCTCAGTTCGAATTGTTTGCCCAAGATCATCATAAAAATGTTGCACAGTGTAATAACGGCAAGAGTGCATCGATAAAATTAAATCTTTGTATGTCGATAAAGGACCATCCTATTAAAAACTGGTTTAATGAATTCAATCGTGGCCGACAATCACCAAAAATGACGTTCGGTACCTTCAGGTTCCTCCCCCACGCTATGGCACCATGTGTAGTGTTTGGAGCGCAAGATAGCTCTCGAATGGGTCTTCCGATTCGGTCAAAAATTTGACCATCGTAATATCTTGTCGAACTTAGTTTGATTTATAAGATGGTTCATTCCTTTAGGTCCCTCCCCCCACAAAAGTTCAAAACATTTAACAAAAATAATGAACACGATAACTCTCGAAGAGAGTATCCGATTTAGTCCGCACTTTGAACATCGTAATATTTCTACGAGACATGGATCAGGTTCGCATATGGACTATATATGTCAACTACTTTGGGTACCACCCACACAAAATTTCGAAAAAAAATCAGTTTAAGGCTTTCTCTTGAAACACTTTGATATTTGTTGTAACAATTTGCATTCGCTTCCATACTTTCTGAGTCCATACTTCCTGAGAAAATTACCCCCTGAGCAAATAGCCCTCTATAAATAGTCCTATGGCATCATATATAGTGATCACGAAAGGTTCAGCGGATTCGGTCCAAATTTGGCTTTCGTAATATTTTTTCCTAACTTTGTTAAAATTCGAAAATGGGCACTATTTTGTTCGGAAGTTCGGAGGAGGTTGTTCGGAGAAGTTTGTTCGGAATAGTAAGATCTATTTACTAAAAAAATAAAAATAAAACAATCCAATGGTACAGAAACTTCCCCACCAAAAATTGTGAACATAGGTACAGGCTTCAGTATAGCCCCTAAATAGCGGTACCCCCCGATTTCAAGTATTTTGAAGTTTATATCCGCATATTCACCCTAAATTGGAAATGGCATGTTGAGAGGGGAGAAGTTCGGTGGAGGATGTTCGGAGGAGGAAAATAATTTTTCACTTAGCCTCAATAAGTATATTCTTCTTCATGATGGGATCTCTCAAATAAAACGATTGGTAACAAAATTAAATGACAATAAACGGCAAGCGTTTTATTTGAGAGATCTCATCATGAAGGAGAATATACTTATTGAGGCTAAGTGAAAAAGTATTTTCCAGTTTTTAGTGCATTTATTAATAAAACGCTGTAAATTAATTTGTTTCAATAATTGTTTTATTTTTAATTCTTTTAGTAAATAGATTTTACTGTTCCGAACCAACTTCGAACTTCTGAACAACCACCACCGTACAACCTTCTCCGAACATCCATGTATTAATAAAACACTGTAACTTAATTTGTTTCAATTATTGGTTTATTTATTTTTGTTTTATAAATAGATTTTACTATTCCGAACAAAATTCTCCGAACTATCACATTTTTTGAACTCCTTCGCCGTGAGTTGGGAGTATAAAACTTGTATCTTTATTGGCAATTTTCTTCTAGGTAGTTCTGTGCCCATTAAGAACTTAAGCTTTGTTCCCGTACTTTGTGTGAGTGAGTGCAAAATTGTTGTCACTCAAAAGTTTTTTCAAAAAGTTCTGGAACACAAAAATGGAAAAAAACGTCAAAAAAGCTGGAAGAAATGTCAAAGTCGGCGTACCAGCCAATCAGACGCCGGCATTCATGTTACTATTTTTTACACGCTCAAATTTGTTGAGTAAAAAGTTTTTAAAGAGAGCGTCATTCAGCGTCATTATACCATATACCACAATGTGGAAAAGGGTATTATAAGTTTGTTTTGGTAAAAATTCATGTAACACCGCGAAATATTTGTCGGAGACCCCCAATGTGGTATACCAATCTTCATATCTCGACGAGATAAAGCGATTTTGAGATGTGTGTCCGTCCGTCAGTCCGTCCGTCCGTCCGTCCGTCCGTCTGTCCATTATAAATTGTAAACACGCTCCAGGCCGCAATTATGGACCGATCGTCACGAAATTTTGTATGGAGGTCGGGTTCAGATCAGAATAGATCCCTATCTTTATTTGTGATGATCGTGAAATATTTAGCGGGTGAAATGGACCAAAAACATAATATTTATCCAATTTTCTAGCGGCTCTGTAGGTCTCAATAATAGTCCGATCAACGCGTAATTTTAAATAAGGTAAGAGTATATCACAAAGGAGAAGCTTGCAATTTGAGATGGCGATCGGATAATATTTAGAGGGTTAAATGGACCAAAACTTTTGTGTGAAAATTGTGCAAATTTTTAATATACAGCTTATATCTTAATTCCTGGAAGTGACTTTCTGGTCAAGTGAGATATACTTGAAAGTGGAACGCTTGACCTTTCAATTGATGCCAATTATGCTGGTGTGCATGATCAGATAACAGAGTTACAGCCTAATATATTCCGTTATTTGTTTGTAGTGTAACAATAAACTCGCTAGAAGTCGCAATTATACATCAATAGTCACGAAATTTTGCACCGGGTAAGAGTATAGGTCGAAAAAGATGCCTACAATTTTGAATGATGATCTGAATTCTTTAGCGGGTGAAATGGATCATTACTTTTGTATGAAAAATATAAAAAATTTATTTTTGGTAGATATTTTAATCTCTTGAGGACATATACATTTCGCAAAGTAGCCCACATATGGAAAAACAAAACTACTGACCTTTCCTCTGATGTAAATTGCAATAAAGTGTTTGCTAGCTAACGGGCCTACTGCCTAATATATAATGCGTTCTGTGTAAAGACCCACATTTTTATCCCATGCTACATATTGTCTCTCCAAAGTTTATGTAACACCACGAAATATTCGTCCTAGACCACTTATTTGGTATGCCATAATTCATATCTCGACGAGATAAAGCGATTTAGCGATGTGTGTCCGTCCATTAAAAATGGTCAACAAGCTGAAGGCCGCAATTAGGGACCGATTGTAACGAATTTTTTAAAGAGGTTGGGTTCGGGCCAGAATTGAAATGATTAGTTTTTGGTGATGATCGTGAAATGTTCAGGGAATGAAATTGACCAAAAACAAAATTTTACCAATTTTGTAGCGGCTCTGTAGGTCAAAATAATAACCCGCAAAATTTTAAACAAAGTTTGAGTTTATGATGAAGAAGAAGCGTACAAACCAACGTGAAGATCAGATAATACTACGAGTAAGCGGGTTAAATGGACTGAAACTTTTGTGTGAAATTGGTAAAAATTTCAATAACATAGTGGTTAAACAACTTCCGTTGTTTAAGTACTACATAAGTGGGTTTAATTACATTTTAGTTTGTGTGAACTAAATTTCCCTTTCCTGCTACAAAAATGTCTTTGTCATGCTAGATAACTTTTTGGTTTTGGTCATAAGTATTAAACATTACATCTCTGATATTTGGTAATTAAATTTTCACAATCATTGAAAAGAAGTTCCGTGGAGAGCTATTGTCCAGGGATAGTGGTATAGGGTATCCCATTGTCGGCTCCGTCCGACTATAGACTTTTCTTACTTGTTTTTGTTTAAAGAGAAGTGAACATTTTACAACTTTTTTGTGTACGGGAACAGGTTTTCGTGTATAATGTGTAAAAGTCGTAAAAATTTTAAAAACTTTTTAGTTCTGGAACACAGCTTTATTGTATAGGGTGTTCTCCATATGATGGATGATATATAAAAATACAATGTCCGTAATTTAATAATTAATTTTATTAATGGAAGTCGATTTTTTCCCAGACTCCGACCTTACCCACGACCATAAAACCTTGCAAAGAATGGGACGTCTGTTTCCTCCCTTTGGTCTTTGGGGTATCGTCCAACACCTAGCTACCTCGGTGACACCTTGAACTCCTGCTGTTATTTTTTCGCTCATAGGCTAAATATATTTGAACTTTTTCAATAGATTACTCCACTTAATTGAAAAAAAAATTCTCCGTCAAATTTCACTAATATTTCTGCTGAAATTTGAGAAAATAACGCATCCCGCAAAAAATACAACTTATTCCCCCTTACTTATAAATGAAGAAGATTCCTATTATTTGTAATTAAATTTCATTGCTAAAAATTTATTGAGGCACATTCACGGATTTTCCGCACTGCACATAGCTTTTGTTTGAAATCACTATATACCCACTTGTGCACAGAACTACTAATAGGTGTAACACTAAACAACAATACTTTGTGTAGATTGTAAATATATAGCGGTGATTTCACATTCATTGTTTCGGAAAAGTACATTTTCTCTGAAATATTGATAGATACAAATTAAAGATTTTAATAATAATAGTACCCAACTAGCAACCTGTCCTTAACGGCCACATTTGACACAAATGCTATTTTCGACACAACCACCCACAACTATAACAACTACTTTTCGTTTAATTGAAAGCCATAAACTACACGCCTTCCAACTATAGAGAATATTAATCCTTGCAATTTGTTGCAGACATCAGCAAACAGCAGCAAAGCCGGTGTTGTCCTTACCGCACCATCAACCATTTCGGGTAGTCAGCCGTGTTTCATTCATTCATCCATCCATCCACATTCTCTTCTATTATGCGTGGAAGTAATTAATCTATGTTTATCTTAGGAATTACTCAACATCAAATTATAAAATGATTCTGAATGAATGAACCAACGAACGAAAGAACGGCACGAACGCACATACCGACAGACAGACAACAGAGTTAAACTTCATGATACTTCAATTTCAGAGTATCGTCTCGTCGACTATCTCTAGGTATGTAGCAATCGATGAGTTGATGAGACTGCTGTTGTGGCCAGATCTGTTGTGATGGTGTTGTTAGCAAATGTGATGCTTCGGCAGGCAGTTATTCAAACACAGACACGGTTTAAGTGGCGTTGAGATATACAGACATGTATATGTACATATGTATATTTAATGTAAACTACTGAAACCAGGAAAACATTTGAAGGGATTTGGAAAAATAAAATCTTCTTCTTCTTCTTCAAATTATATCAGAGGTTTGTGGAAATTGTGTTCACTGGGTTGCATACTTTACAATTTTTCTTCAAAATAACCATTAAATTAAGCCAATAAATGCAAAGGAGTTGTAATAAAAAACAGACAGACGATGACGCCACCTAAGAAGGAGTTAAAGTACTTACCCAGACTGACATTGGGACCCATTAAAACGTAACCCGCTGAACTGTCAACAAGGCCATGCTGCAAGAAGAATGGCTGGGCACCCTGTTTGCCGCGTATACGATGCATTGTCAGTATATAACCATCTTCGGTGGTAACTTGATGCACTTCAGCCGGATATCCATATTTAGCAATTAATTTATCCTTGTTGGATGAAGACAGAGGCAAACGGAAGATGAGTTGTGAAGTTGGCAGTGTTTCAGGAAATATGAAAATGAAAAATAAAAGAAAAGGAAAATATTTAAAAAAGTATCAAAAAAAAAAAAAAATAATAATAAAAAATTTGAATATGAAATATCTGCTGCAGCACTGATGGATATTTGTTGACTGTTTCAGACTCAATTGTGTTTGTATGGCGATCCATTTGTTGAATATTTACTTACGAACATAATTGCAGAGAAACCAAAGTGCTGAATTCGTTACTTTTGTAATTGTTTCAGCCATATTCAAATATAGATGTGTAAGAAAAGTAACCTTCATTATGAAATGAATGCCAGCATATCCGGAACATTGCGATTTAATGTAGGGGTAGGCGAAATAAGAAAAATGCTGTATATTTAAAGGTAAAATGGTGGCTGTGGGGACGAAAATCGTCGATAATTTTCGACTAAACAAATGGTTAGTTTCCTTTGTTTTGAATTCATATTTTTAAATTTTTTTATTATTAAAGCCATGTCCACCTTTACATATAATGTTTCATTATTGCTTAGCCAGTATGAGGGATTTTATAGGTACAATTGAGCCCAAAACACATAACTTGGGTTCGACCGATTATATACATTGTCAACAACTTCCCTATATCGGAAAAACGTGTCATCATATAGGCATGAGAACTATAAACAAGGTTCCGTTATCCGAAAGACCGTTACCACGAAAGATCTTCCCGACGTTGCATCACTGCTACTACTCCCACAGTAGCAGTGATGCAACGTCCGGAATGGTATTGGAGAACCTTGGAAGGCAATATCGATGAAACAAAGAGACTGAGAAATTAGAGTGGCGATCAGTCGTAACCAGCAGTGAACCGAGTTACAAGTATTCACGGCACAGACGGAGCTACAGCCACAGCAGGAGGTGAGCTGACCTAGTGAGTGAGTGAAAGTGTCTGGATAACTTGGCAAAACTTGTTAAATTTTTCCCGCGAGTCTTTGAGTCGACGAGACCATCGACTACAACATATCAAAAGTTAACAAATTCTCCCGCGAGTCTTTGAGTCGACGTGACCATCGATTATAATATATTAAGGTTTGTTAAATTTGCCCACGAGTAGTTCAGTTGCTGAGACCATCGACTATAACATATCAAAAGTTGTTAAATTCTTCCGGAGTCTTTGAGTCGACGCGACTCGTCTATAATATATACAACATTTATTAAATTTTTCCCGCGAGTCTTTGAGTCGACGTGAGCATTAACTATAATATACCGAAATTCCTTAAATTTTCACGCGAGTCTTTGAGTCGACGTGACCATCGACTATAATATACCAAAATTCCTTAAATTTTCCCGCAAGTCCTTGTGTCTACGGGGCTGTCGACTACAATATATAAAAATTCGTCAAATTTCTCCTGACGTGGACTGAGACAGAGGAAGATACAAAAAGCTATCGACACGTAAATTAACATCAACTAGAAATCCCATAACTCTCCGAAACGCAGAACATCGAATTGCACTCGTGGATACCGACGAAGCTCCAACCCTTCTGAGACAGCGCCGAAAGTTGGACATTATCGCCTACGCCCAACCCCGAGAGCTGTAATACAACGAGAAGTCCTGATTCCCTGCACCAAGAACAAGTTCACCTAGCCAGTGTATAATTATACTCTTAAAATAGTTTTGCTATTAAAATTTGTGAAGACTTATAAATGCCCAGCAAAATAAATTGGAAGTAGTGCAATGTGGACTAGTTCTTTCACGGCATGTTTTGATGCAGTTCAAACGGAGTCGTGAAAAAGGCACTCCATTCCTCACATTTTAACTGCATTTGGATGCAATCCTAAAAATCACATCCACTTGTCACATTTTAGCAATATCCGGATGCAGTTCAACGGAGTCGTGAAAAAAGCACTCCAATTCCTCACAATTTACTAGCATCCGGATGCAATCCAAACGGAGTCGTGAAAAAGGCACTCGGTTCGCTACATTGCACGATGGGGCCAATAGCAGGTTTTCGAGGCAAAAAGTCAATTTTTGAAGTGAACAATTTGAAAAAAATAATAACGGATTTCGATTGCCAACACTCTGAATCACTAAAAATAAAAAAATAAATCAATCTGGTAACATCACATAGCGACATACTGATCTGGCAATGGTGACATATTTTCTTATGCATCATTTTCCGACATTCATTATAAATAAGTAGTGAAAGCATTTTAGGCGCCAAAAAGAATATTTCAACATTTTTAAAACATGGAAAGCTCTTCAATGGGTATGTAAAATAAGATAGTGTTAACAAATAATAAAAATGTTATGTGTGGTAAATGTATTTTTGAGTTAAGATGTTATGTCTTTTTTGGAGTATTTTGCTTTGTTATCCATGTGTTCTCTGGAGTATAACTTTTGAGATCTAGGATATTATATATATGTGGTGAAAGGTATTAATGTGTACTATCATTTTGTGAAAAAATTAGCTGCGCCTATCTGCGCCTTTTCATAAAAATCTGATTTCAGATGTCGTAATACTTAAAAATATGGACATTTTTATGTTTTGGTTGGCGAATAATCGGAAACCCATTAATGTTACCAATTGGATTTCGGAAAAATTTAATAGTCGTATATAATAATAATATATAATTTCAAAGATATCGCAAACTGTGGCTTTTGTGGCGGAATCTTAGCCGATTTTTACTAAATTTGGAACCTTTTTTTATTAACTTATAACAAAGCACAGACAAAACCATGAAATTTGAACATATGTATATAGGGGAGCTATTTCTATATCTGATCCGATTTCAATATAACTTGACAAACTTATTTGTAGTCCGAATTCCGTAACATTTTCCAAATTTTATTGTAATTTGATGGAATTTGCATGCTTTGTCAATCATTTTCCTGAAATCGGGCGAACATGTATATGGGAGCTATATCCAATTCTGAACCGATTTCAATATGATTTGCCAAAAATGTTTCTAGACGAAAATCCGTCACACATTTCAAATTTCATCAAGATTGGACATACATAACGGGATTGGTGCACCAAATACCTAAAATCGGGCGAAAATGTATATGGGAGCAATATCAAAATCTGAACCGATTTCAATATAACTTGGCAAACTTATTTGCAGTCCTAATTCCGTGGTATTTTCCAAATCGCATAAAAATTGGGCAGAATTTGCGTGTTTGGTCCATCAATTGCTTGAAATCGGGCGAACATATGTACGGCAGCTATATGTATATATGAACCGATATGAACCAAATTTGGCATATTAGTTTCTAAGCCCATTATAAACATCTTTAAAAAATTTGGAAGGTCTAGCTTGCCCCAGTGATTTGTTGCCTCGAAAACCTGTCATTGGCCCCATCGTGCATTGGAACAACTCTAGTTTAGTAAAAACTCTCAGATTTTTTTTTTAATTTTTCCAGAGGTAGTTATTTTTGCGTTGATTACGGGAATATAAAATTTTCTTGGGGGACTGACCCGGTTACCTGGTTATTTGACCCGAATATCCGGGTACCCGGTACCCGCGAGACCCAGTACTGATGAACTGATTTTTACAAAGTATCGTTGGAAAGCTTATGAAAATACCTATACAACAAGTGGTGACATGACTGGGTTATTTTTATCGGTTTAGAAGTTATAGCAAAAATATCGATTTTTGGACCCGGGTTTTTTCATAAAACCCTCAAAAAGTCGAAAAGAGGCCCATTATGTGTGCTCAACTAATTCATACCATGTTATAGCTCATAATTTAACCTTTCCAAAATGGTGCTATATGTTGTAATATCTTCTTTGGATCCAGAGATGCATCCAGTGATAATTCTTCTGCCTTAAGATTTTCTCTCTCTGGGGTATGTCCACACCGGCTACGCGATCCAAAGTTTTTCTAAATTCGAGACTTTTTCTAAGTATCAAAGTAACGTTTTTATAAAATTAATTTCAAAACTTAAGCATTTTCTAAAGAAATGGACCCATTAGAACCGGGATGTGAAGATTATAAGGTCATTATCTCTGGATCCAAAGAAGATATAACAACAAATAGCACCATTTTGGAAAGGTTAAAGTATGAGCTATAACATGGTATGAATTAGTTGAGCACCCATAATGGCCCTCTTTTCGACTTTTTGAGGGTTTTATGGAAAAACCCGGGTCCAAAAATCGATATTTTTGCTATAACTTCTGAACCGAGCTTTCCAACGATACCCGATCGGTTCGGCAGAACCGGGTCTAGCGGGTACCGGGTATCCGGACTTTCGGGTCAAATAACCGGGTCCGTCCCCCAAGAAAATGTTGTATTCCCGTGATCAGCGCAACAATATCTACCACTGCAAAAAATTTCAAGAAAATCGGAAAGTTTTTACTGAACTAGAGTAAAGCCGCTACATTTTTTTAGCAGTTATTAGATCAGTTTTTACATCTCTACAGGCAGCGACATACATTTTCCAAAAAAGATAAGCGTGTTAACATTTCCAAGATCCATGGGGATCTTCGAAGGCGAGCCAAATCCAACGAATGTTATTCATGGAAGAAGGACTTCGAAGCAAATGGTCGACTTTTTCTTCGGCAACGAACGACTTATACGCACTTTTAAAATTGTGTTGAAAGAGTTTTGCCGAGGATCTGAATGGCCGAGAAGTTGTGACTCACTGCGTACGTTCATTGGTTTCAGTCTTGAACTCTTCCTAGTACTAACTCGTAGCCTCTAGAAGCTGGTAGCCAGCCAACTAATTGTAGTCAGGACTGAAAATACCTCTGAATCATTTCAGCAACGACGCTAAATAGAAAATCCATAAATGCCAATCAAAAGAAAAAGGAGGAGTCCGTCCGACTTTCGAAAGGTCCTGCACCTATAGGCAAACTTTATTTTCGGCAAGAATGCTGCTTACGGTACAGAGCACGAACGGGATGAGGCGGAAAGCTCAAATACACAAACATTATTGAGGATTTGGAAAAAGCCAAAAT
Organism: Musca autumnalis; assembly: GCF_047663935.1. Taxonomy (NCBI): domain Eukaryota; kingdom Metazoa; phylum Arthropoda; class Insecta; order Diptera; family Muscidae; genus Musca; species Musca autumnalis. Next base: position 201,830,890 of record NW_027411755.1, read on the forward strand.
CTCATAAATCAACGATCGCTCATCTTCCTCCAAGCGAGAACGTTTCTGGACGGAGGACGCAAAGCACGCAAATCTACAAAACAACCCTTCAATGAAGTTGTTAAAAGACAACCTGATGTTTGCCGTAGCTAACGACACCTTAAATGCAATAGACTACGAGATAAGATGGAGGATATAGGGGATTTCATAATTAGGGAGAATAAGCTTAGCAACAACTGCAGCTTATAACGTTGTGATGGTTAAAACGTCCTGACGAAGGATCCCACCAAAAACCGTTTGAGCCTCGCTCTAATGACCCATACATGGAATATAGCTGTTAGTTGTGGAACTGCCGAGGAAGTGTTGCTTAATGTATACATCACAGCGATAAATAACTGTACTCCACGTTATAGACCCAACATTAGCCAACTTTTGGAATGCCATAAACGTCTGTTCTTGGGGGACTTTAATTTTAATGCTCATCATGAGTTGTGGCATTCGGTCCTAGGAAACGATCACAGGGGTATAGTGCTAGCTGAGCAGATTGATAGCTCGACTTCAGCTGGCAAACCCATTTTTGCTCTTGGGTCAGACCATTTCCCCTTAATTGTCGCCATTAGCTGACCGCCCCATTGCATACCCTCTAAACGCCGCAATTTCATCTATCATGGGTGGCCAATCGACCTAGTTTCAGAGGGTTCACTAATCACTGCTTCAGAGATCTGCCCAACCCTTCGGATGTTCGGATAGCAGAAAGCACGTTCTGAGACATCATCTCACTCGCCTAATTTCCCAGCAGAGGAGACGGGATTATCAAATGAGCGTGATGAACTTCGTCGTGTCAACATCAAGAAACCCAGAAAACGTGCTCTTGAAGCAACTTTAAATGGAAGGTGCTTACACCTGGGAAGTTTTTGCGGATTTTGAAACTACAATGATCATAGATGAGAAAAATCAGAAAACAAAAAAATCACCGGAGCGCTTTTTAAATAAATCGCGATTCAATTCGGCATTTTAATTTATAAGGTAGCGATACAGTCAATGCTTTGTCCCAATTTGAACTTCTATATCTCAATAACGGTAAAACCTACGAAATTATCATAAAGGTCAATCTTGCAGAGAATTTCGATAGGATTTCGACAGGATTTGTGGTTTCCAAGCAATATCGTGAAAATCTAAAAAACCATTTCAACTTGAATCGCTATTTATTTAAAAAGCGCTCCGGCGATTTTTTTTTTTTTGATTTTTCTTATCTATGATCATTGTGGTTTCAGAATCCGCAAAAAACTTCACAGGTGTAAGCACCTTCAAAGTTCTTCAAGAGCACCTTGCAGAACAGGTTTGTCGGTGAGCATAAACGGAACAAGTGGCTAAATTTTTTGAAGAGTTGAAACATTGGAGCTGAAATAAGTGAATTGTCGACGAAAACTGCAATGACATCCAGAGCGAAGAAAAGAGTACTACGTCAAATTAAATCTTGCCTGTCGCTGAGAAACCACCACAATTTATAATGGATGCTGTTGTGAATGTCATCAGGAACGCTAAATCAAAAAACACGTTGAGCCCTGTGTGTAATCTCCAATGTTCGTGCAGAAATAGTTGGATGCCTGGAGTCGATTAAATCACCAAACTTTTCAATCTGTCACTAGCCACCCAAATCGTTCTCAAAGTCTGGAAAATGGACGTGGTGTGTGATACCGATACTGAAGTAAGGCAGGGATGTCAATAAAGGTGAATCGCTTTTGAGCCCGTAGCAAGGACTATTGACGTATTATTTCTCAGCATGGGTTGCGTAAGCAGCACGTCAACAGCACTGCACGCCATCTCCCCACATATTGGTCGAGGGCTCAACCAGAGCAAGCAGTGCGATAGGACAGTGTTTGTGGCGTTCGACTTATCAAAAGCCTTTGATACGGTGAAGAAATACAACCTCCGGTTACGTTGGATAGCAAATTATATGTGTGGATGCCAGTCGTACATAGAGCTCAGGAACGAGATACCTCCCCTGATGTCATTGGTGAAAGCTATTTTACTGATCGTCCCATCTTTTTTCACGTGAGGTATATGCAAATATCCGCCACTAAATCTACGGCCAATCTATTCGCCACATGGGCGGCAGAGGTGAACACTGAGTTGAGTTTCACGGTCGATGGTAGCAGAATTCCGACCACCATCTACCTCCAGATTCTAAAGCTCACATTCGACAGCATATTCTTGTCGTTCGCGCCTGACACAGCTATGTGTAACAAGCTGATATGTAGGAACAAGATCCTCAAGTCCCTAGCCGACAGCACTTTGGGTGCAGATAAATAAACCTTGCTGACCACATACATATAACGCAAACGTCGATGCGATGCGGTGGAAAAATATGCAAGTCGGTTAGAATACCGCAACACAATGGCTTGTAGTTGCAGTACTTCTCCGGGTGTTACCGTCAGAATCATCCTAAGCACACACCAATGTCAGGAGGAATCTTCATGATCTAGAAAGAGAAGTCCAATGTTGCAAGAGAGTATCCCTCACAGATGAAGTCGCAGATTCCATAAACAACTATCGTGTGAATGCGGTCCACGTAAAAAATCCTCCACCAATTTCTATGTGGAGTGTCAGCTGCCACTACAAACCAGGGAAGTTTTGGCTCAACTACGCTTGGGATGATGCAGCAATCTAAATTCCTGTTGGAAAAGAGTGTAAAAAATTTGCTCAGCATGCGTCACAGGCCCGCATGACACACTGCCCCTTTTCAACTGCCCCACCAAGCCTACTCAACTCACTCCAGTAGGATTGTGGTTACAACCAACCGAAGTACCCACATTCCTAGAACTGGAGATATATCCGGAACCATCTTATGAAGAAAAAATAAAAAAGCATCAATCAGCTTTGCCGACGCCCCACGAGAATCGAAACTTTCATCTATTGACATTATCGACTCTAATACCGGCTACGCAATCAAAATACTCTTCCACTATAAATTTGTATTAGGGGTTTCAGATGTTGTGGCCCTTTTTGAACGTATAAACTCGCCGACAAAAATATATATTTGGATTAAAGTTCAAAAGTGTTGCGGAGAAGGTACCTGAAGGAATGGGTCGAGAAAGTCCAATTTGGAAGTGGATCTTATTTTGGGAGTCATATCTTTCCGATATCGCGCCCACCAGTCATTTCAGTTAGTTACCGTATAAATTAGAGCTTTCTTCAAAAACAAACATAATATCGCTGTAAAAACGACCTCAAGGAGTAGCATCGGTATAAACGTGCAAAGGACCCTGGACTGCACTTAAACAAAAATATTGAACTTATGTGGGGGAGGTACCCTAAGGAGAAGACCGATATGGAATATTTTCGAAGTTAAACGAAATGTGGACAGCATATTCGGAGATCCAAAATTTCGACCAAATCGGTTGATCCGTTCAAGATAATCCTGCGTACCATTTTTTTGTATTTTTGAGGGGGAGGTACTGGAAGGATTGGATCGATATGACCAATCTTTTTTCCATAGGCAGGTAAAGTTCGAAGATGGGCTATATCGGAACACTTTTTGGTATAGCCCCCATATAACGATTTTCGGTATTTTGAGGGTATTAGCTAAAATTTATGACCGAACTACCTGTAAGTTGACTGTTGAGCTTTCTAGTAATCACAAAACATCTCCCCAAAAACTGTCAACATAGGTCAATGTTTTGGTAGAGCCCCTATAAAACGGTACCTCCTGATTTTCGGTATTTTGTGGATTTTAAGTACATTTTTTGACCGAACTATCTGTAATTTAAGGTTTGGGGTTCTCAGTGGTCACAAAGTATATCCACTAAAAACCGTCAACATAGGTCTATGTTTTGGTATAGCCCCCATATAGCGGTACCTCCCGATTTTCGGTATTTTGAGGATTTTAGCTAAAATTTTTGATCGAACTACCTGTAATTTCACGTTTGGGGTTCCCAGTGGTCAAAAAATATCTCCACTTAAAACCGTCAACATAGGTCCATTTTTAGGTATAACCCCCTACATAACTGTACCTCCCGATTTTCGGTATTTTGAGGGTATTAGCTAAAATTTATGACCGAAATACCTGTAATTTGACAGTTGAGGTTCCTAGTAATCACAAAACATCTCCACCAAAAACTGTCAACATAGACCCATGTTTAGGTATAGCCCCCATATAACAGTACCTCCCGATTTTAGGTATTTTATGGATTTTAACTACATTTTTTGACCGAACTACCTGTAATTTCACGTTTGTGGTTTTCAGTGGTCACAAAATATCTCCATTTAAAACCTTCAACATAGCTCCATGTTTAGGTATAGCCCCCTATATAACTGTACCTCCCGATTTTCACTTTGATATAGCCGATTAAATACATTTTTTATGCTTTTTTAACCTTATTTAGGTATCAGTGGTCACAAAATATCTCCGCCTAAAATTGTGGACAGGAAAGAATATAATTACTCCGTTTTAGTTCACAATATTTTATGGTGGAGGGTACAAAAAGTTCGGCCCGGCCGAAATTAACGCTATTTTACTTGTTATTTTTATTTTAGTTCCATTTTACTTCTTTTGAATTCCTCAACTTACCACAGTTAAATAAGAATCCTCTTCTATGCTTTTTCTTTCAGCTTTCTCCTCTGGTGTTTCATCCTCATTGCTGTCATCCTCATCTTCGTCAATGATAAATTGGCAATTTGTTAAGGTAAGTACAACATTTAATACCATACAAAACAACAACAAAGTTTTCGGATTGCATTCTCTAAACAACAACATTTGAGATTACCACAAAAATCTATGCGACAAAATTTCAATAAATATTTTCAGATAATTTTTAATTTTTTTCCAATTTTAATATTTGTTGCAATTTGAATTCGTTGCGGATTTTGAAATGCACTTTTTGCCACTTTTCTTTTTAAATTTTTTCAAATGTAACGAGCAACAACGATACCCCGATTATTTAATACAAAAGTGAAATTATTTAATTTTTTTTATTGTTGTGTGTTTTTATTTGTTTTACAATCGATCGCCGTGTTCGGTTAGTGTGGTGCTTGTCAATCTGCTAACAGAGCTGAATGCAGACTAAACCATTGAAGTTATTACGTTAAGGCCAAAAAATTAACGATTTTTTTTGGATTTTGATTTTGGCGTTGGTCAAAACAGAGCGGGTCGTTTGTGTACTTCAATGCCAACGTTGGGTCGTTGGTGTGTCTGTCCCTCGAGGTGCGTAATGCGTCGAGGTGCTATGATTGACCAAACAGTTGATTGCTGGGCGGAAGAAAGAGCACAAGAAGAAGAAAAAGAAGAAATGAATTGTCATTGTTTTTGTTGTCGTTTGTAATTGGCCAAGTGTCGGTCGGTGATAACGAAAGTGTATGACGACGAGTCGATTTTTTGTTTTGTTTTTGTTGTTATTGTTATAAACAAAACATTTAAATTAACCCATTCCAATGTGGATTTTTTGTTGTTCGTTCGTCTGTCTCGTTGCCCATGTAAATTTTGTATACCTCTGGACATTGATCGGGTTTACAGTATTTTGATTATTCATTGTTATCCACTGGCATTGGTCGATCCACTGTTTCTCTCGCTCATTAACCAAATTACCAAATAATGCAACCCGCTTCTGTTTTCGTTGGTCATTTGAGTAAAACAAGTCTTAAATGAATGCATTTCTCTGTCGAACCCTACCAAAGTTACAAAATGTTTGCATATATTTTCATATTTTTTGGTGTCTTTTATTTGAACATTTCTTTGGGTTTTGGTGGGTGCGAATGCTCGGTGTTGTAGGTATTATTGAGATGTGAAAACACACAAAAAATTTATTCGATGATTTGAAATTAAAATTAGTTTATTTGACATTGAAAAAGTGTAAATTTGTTTTGAACATTATTATCCAATATCACCACGACATGGTAAACATAATATGTTTATTGTTCAGTTTACTGAACCTAAAAGTTATCGTAATATCTATACAAATTCTGGTTAGCTTCGCTAATCTATATTGATTATTGGTTCATTATAACCGGATTCGACTGTATATAATCGAATATTTAATGAAAAATCAACCTTATTTTTCATAGGTATGTGAAAACATTTCTCAGAAAATAGTGCAGCATATTTTTTGGTGGTCTTCCAGCACGCGTATGTACATATGTATGTGTAAATATAAACAATAAATGTTGTTAAACTTATCGAAATTAGTTATCATAAATAATGTTTGTATGCGTTTTAAGTATGCGTGAAGAATTGATAATGACATTATTTTGGAGTGATAAAAAATTATGGAGTGTCTGATGTCGGTTATAGAAATGGCTAAAAAATATGAAACATAAAACAAAATATAAAAAAATAATAATAAATAAAAAATATCAAATATAAAGTATTAAATATAAAATGTAAAATATAAAAAAAAATATAATAAAAAATTTAAAGTATTAAATATAAATAATTAAATATTAAATATAAACTATAAAATGTAAAATATTAAATAAAAAATATAAAATATAAAATAAAAAAGTAAAATATAAAATAGTAAAATATAAATAGTAAAATATAAATATAAAAAAATTAAAACTAAAATATAAGATATAAAAATATAATATAAAATATAAAAAAATAAAATATAAAAGTAAAATATAAGATATAAAAAATTAAAAAGAAATAAAATAGAAAATATACAATATCAACTATAAAATATAGAGTATAAAAAAAAAAATAAAATATAAAATGTATAATGTAAAAGTGTGAAATATAAAATATATATTGTATACAATATAAAATATGAAATATAAAAATAAAATATAAAATATGAAATATAAAATATAAAATAATTAAATAGAAAATATAGAATATACACTATAAAATATAACATAAAAAATATAAAATATGAAATTTAAAATAAAAACATAAAATATTAAATAAAAACAAGTAAAAAAGTATCAGTCGGCAGAGATACACCCTCAGCCTATGTGAATTGAAACTTTCATCTACAGTCAGATCGAATGTATTTTTAGTATTTTCATTATTTTGTGGCCTTTCTTCGACATTTGAATTAGGGTTAAAGTTCAAAAGTGTTGCAGAGGAGGAATGGACCGACAAAGTCCATTATGGAAGTGAATCTTATTTTGGGATATATCGCCCACTAGTCATTTAAGTGGGTCATCGTATAACTGCCAGGACGCATGGACTTGTCCACGGAAAACATAATATCGTTGTAAGCAGGGCAACAACGAACAGCATCGGCATACATTTCCAAAGGATCTTCCAACAGACCTTAAACCGCACGAAAAAAAAAAACACAAATGTTGAACTTTTGTGGAGGAGGTTCCCTAAGGTACCTACATTTTAGAAGATAAACTAAATTTTGACAAAATATTTGGAGATTCAAAGTTTGGACCAAATTGGTTGCCCCATTCAAGTGATATCGTCCTAGCATTTTAGTGACATTTTTTAAATATTGGGGAGAAGTACCGGAATTTGTGGACCGGTATTGCCCCATGAAACTAAGTGTGGATATAAAATGACGAAGACCAAATGTTGGACCAAATCGGTTGAACAGTTCGAGAGTTATCGTTCTCTCCGACCGCCACATATGGTGACATAGGGGTTTTTTACACCTTTCGGTTTTCTTCACAAGAAATATGGGCTCACTCCTGAGAAAACTTTTACCGTCGTAATGGAGATAGCGAATGCAAATCGCTTCAACACAAATCAAAGTGATTCGAGAGCAGGTCTTAAAGTGAACTTATCCGAAATTTTGTGTAAAAGGTACCAGAAGGAGGAGACAAATATAGTCCACATTCGAACCTGATCTATATCTGGTAGAAATATTAGGATGTACAAAGTATGGATTACATCGGTCACTTCCTTCAAAAGTTATTGTGCGCACAATTTTTCCCGAACATTTTTAAACTTTTGTGGGAGAGGTGCCTGAAGGAGTGGACCGACATGGCTTATCATCGAATTTAAACTATGTTTGGACAAAATATTACGAAGACCAAATGTTGGACCGAATCTGCAGATCCGTTCGAGAGTTATCATGCGCTCCAATCACTACACACGGTGTCATAGGGGTTCTTTGCAACGTTTAGGCTATTTTATCAGGAAGTATGGACTTGTCCCTGATGAAACTTGTACCGTCGTATAGGGGGCAGTGAATACAAGTTGTTGCAACAAAAATCAAAGCGAAGGAGTGGACCGATATAACCCATCTTTGAACTTAAACTAAGTTTGGACAAAATATTGCTATAGCCAACTTTTGGACCAAATCGGTTGATCTATTCGAGAGTTATCGTGCGCACCAGCCAGAGAGACATACATACGGACGGACATGGCTAAATCGACTCCAAATTGTCTGAAACACATTTCTTCCAAAACATACTTTCGATGAGGCACATTTTGCCCGTATGAAAGTGTATATAAATGCAGAGGGTATATAAAACTTTAATCTTTACATGTTATAAATTTTGTGTGGGTGTGGTACGAAGTAAGGAGTGGTACGAAGTACGTTCCATATTTGGACGTAATCCAAGTATGTACGCGAGTGTTATGTCAGGCACAACCATGTTTAGTTAGTGCCGGCAGATTTTTTGGAGCTCAAGGGCCATTATCTCAAAAAGTATGAACTTGTCCCCAAAAAAGAAGACACCGTCAATGAATAGAATACAAAGTCAAAATTTCGATTTTTAACAAAAAATGTGCCGTTCATTGACCATTAATCGGTCAAAACATTTAAGGAATTGTCTTATTTGAAGACAAAATTTTGATGTATTCAATAAACTCACAAAAATATATGAAGACTGAAAACCAAATTTCTGTAATTTTGGTTGGATAATGTGGCTAAAACCTTAAAAACCTGAAAATTGAGCGGTACCGTTCCATGGGGGTTATATCAAAAGGTGAACCAATACCAACAATTCTCTGTAAAAATATTTCGCAAGACCTGGCGAAGACTAAATATCAAATATCAGCTACATTGGTTGTTTAATGTGGCTAAACTCTTGAAAATACCGAAAATCGGGCGATACCGTTCTATTGGAGCTATATCAAAACATGGACCTATGTGCATAATTTTTTTTCGGCCCATTTGGGCGTGAAACATATGTAAAATCTTCAAAATTCCGAAAATCGGGAGGTACAGTTATATGTGGTCTATATCAAAACGTGGACCATAATTTTTATCGGAAAAGTTTTTTGTAAAGTGAAAACCCCGCAACTCAAAATTCAACCAATTTGGTTGATAAGTTTAGCTAAAATATTCAAAATATCGAAACATTAAGAAGTACCGTTGCATGGGGACCAACCTTCCCAATTTTTTGCTCTCGACATTGTCAGTGAACTATAAGTATTTATACCAAAATTCATCTGGCAACGCCAACTCCTTTTATATTTGGCGTCCGTTTATTTGATTTGAGGTTATGCGCCATTATCTCGGGAACTATGGACTTGCCCTCGAAAAATATCAATGACGTAACGGGGGCCGTACGAACAAAAAATTTCATAACGATTCGTGAGGTGTCACTAAACTGCACTTATTTCAAATTTTGTGTGGGAGGTACCTGAAGGAGTGGACCGATATAATCCAGACAGACAGACGGACGGACATTGCTAGATCTACTCAAAATTGTCTGAAACGGATATCGTACAAACATACTTTGGGTCTAAAACCATTATTTCGTTGAGGCATATTTTTGGTCGTATCAAAGTATATACATATACCCTATTTAGCCTAAAGGCTGAGGGTATAAAAAGGACATGGAAGGAACTGAGCTAGAAGGACAGCATATTAGATAGAAAGTTTCCTCATTCTATTTAACTGAAAACATGTCATCTAAAAATGATGAAACAATATCTCCAAACAGAGATATAAAGCTATTTTCTCAATGATTGATGGGGGTCAATCAAAAAATTCATTATGTCATAACTCAGAAATTTCAGCTATGGGATTCGTTGGGGTTCTCAATTGGGGCTTTCATTCCGAAAAGAAATTTTTCCAACCCCCAGATCTTGACTTCCATTTTGTGTCACAGGGTATTCAGTAAGATTTCCCATAGGGACCACAATGTCTTTAATAGAAGACAAGGATGACTTCTCATAAAAACAAGATGAGAATACCAATAGACCTTTGTGAGAAGACCAGTAAGATTTCTGACGAAAGAGGTTAAAGGTCCAATCTTATTTCTATTATCATAGAACTTTACTTTTGTTTGCAAAAATTTAAAGAATCAATTGGATCAACAAAATAGGGATGAATAGACTACACTTCAGAGGATACTAAATATCCTGTGAATTGTCCTTTAACTTAGTATAATATACCGTTTGCATATATGTTTTCTTATACCTTTCTTTTAAAATAAATAATGATTTTTAAAAAAATATTCTTGTTTCAAATTTAATGTAATATTTCTATAACGTGGAAAAAATTTTGCCCGGAGTCGGAGTCGAGTTATTTTTTTCGACTCCGACTCCAGCAAAATTGCTCGACTCCGATTCGTAGACTCCGACTCCGAAACACTGATGTTTACAAAAACTTTTTATCTTCTTAAATTGTAACAATCGCGCGATTTTTCAAAATTATTTTCGCCTGTGGCATTTTTTGTTTGCAAATTTTAACAACTTTTTAATTTCTTAAACAATGAAAATATTTTGGTAAAAAATCGCGCGATTGTTTTAAAACTATTTTCGCCTGCTGCGCTTTTCGTTTTTCAGAAAGTATATTCAAGTTTTAACAAAAACTTGTTATTTTCCTGCAGGCAGAATTTTTCGTTTAAAAAAGGTTTGATGGCAAATTTTAAATATAGTTCGATTTGTATTGGCTACTACTTATTTTGTCTTAATTTTCTTGGAAAATGTTAAATCGATTATAAATTAAACATTTGAAATAAAATTGTATTTAACTAAAAATCACTTAAATTAAAAAAAAAAAACGGACATAACTCCCATTGGGACTTATGTCCGCTAGGGGGTCGTACAAAGCACCCACAAAAAATTTGGGAGTTATGTCAGCAAACCAAAACGATTTTGGGAGCTATGTCCGTTGGTAGTTATGCCACGGCACTGGCACTATTGTAAATTACATGGCACTATTGTAAATTACATGGTGCCCTAGCGTATGAATTGTCCAATTGGATTTTTATACCCTCAGCCTTTAGGCTAAAGAGGGTATATACACTTTGTGTGTGCCTCATCGAAATAATGGGTTTGGACCCCAAAGTTTGGACCCCAGACATAGATGAGGTTCCAATATGGACCCTTGGTGCACTCTTTCGGGTACCTCCCACACAAAATTTTGCTTAAGTGCAGTTTAAGGCCTGCTCTCGAATCGTTTTGATTTTTGTTGCAGCCACTTGTATTCACTACCCCCATTACGACGATATAATTTTTTCAGGAGCAAGTCCATACTTCCTCAGAAATCAGCACGAAAACTGCAAACAACCCATATAATACCATGTGTCGTAGTTAAAGCGCACGATAACTCTCGAACGGATCAACATATTTGGTTCAAATTTTGGGTCTTTCAATATTTTTGTCCAAACTTAGTTTAAGATCGAAGATAGACCATATCGGTCCACTCCCCCGCAAAGTTTCAAAATTTTTCGCCAAGATTGTGGACTCTAGGAGGGGGTAACCGAAATGAGCCAAACTTTGCTATTGGTAATTTTACATTCCGGCATAGATCGGGTTCTAATATGGACTATATCGGTCTACTCATTTGGGTACCTCCCACACAAAATTTGGAAAAAGTATAGTTTAACAACTCCTCTTTGATCTTATTAATTTGTGATGCAGCATGTTGCACTTGCGGCCCCTGTTACGACGTTGTAATTTTTTTCGTGGGCAAGTCCATACTTCCTGAAAATTGTCCTAAAAAATTGTTTCCTACAGATTTGTATTAGGTCCGAATATGTACTACATCGGATCACTCCTACGGGTACACCCTACCCAAAGTTTGGAAAAAATGCACTCGTCTTGGATCATATCCTGCAGTAATGTTGGCGACATTTTCTGAGTATTTTAACCATATAAACTTTATCTACAAGTGGTGTCTTAGGACACGCCATTCGGACTCGGAGATAAGCTCTGGGTCCCATACCATGAATCGGGGTACACCCACTAATTGATATGAGAGAAGTCTCCATTGTCCCTTCTGGGATGTTTGTGAAACAATTATTATATTATTATTTCAGCATGGTGTGATACGGTGCCAGAATCCACAAGGTTATCTCTTACAATAAGTTTATTTGTCCCATAAAGAAATTTTGATTTGTGGAAAGCTAATTCCCATGGGTACTGGTGTAGGGTTATTTCGTTTCCGCATACGAAGTTGCGGGCACTTTGCTAGTATAAAATATAACACTTTAAATGTAAAATGTAAAATATAACATGTAAAAAATGCTTGACCTGTTTCACCTTTTATTTACAATAAATTATCCCTTACTTTTAAATTAAAATTGATGATTGAGTAATGCAATTAATTGAAATTTAATTATTTATGCAATTTCTTTTCACAATTCTGCGAAAACTTTATCCTCTTCAATGGAAAGTTTTTTTTTTTTACTTTTTGGTTGTTTTTTTTTCTTCGTTCAGTTACAGCATAATTTGTTTCTCGAAACCACCTTACGAACAGGTCCAAGACAATTACAACAACAAAGTTAAACAACAAATGATGTAAATAAAGCTGACCCAAATCTCTGAGATACGAAACGGTAACACAGTCGTCAACCACTGACATCGAACAACCAAAAGAAATAACAAAGAAATTAATTTATTTGCTATCGCAGCACTATTTGTTGTTGTTGCCGGGAGGGGATTGTGAGATAAATACTTGTGATACTACTACTCTCCATGAATAATGTGCATCTTTTTTTCTGGTCAGTAAGTCACACTTGCTGGTCAATCGATTGTTGTGTGTGTGCATGATGATGGTGATTATCTGCAGCTTATTTACCGTAAAACAAGAAACCCCAAAACAACACTGACCACTGTCAACAGAGCTAAAGCTTAAGCTGTGTCATACCCAATTCCGATTTCAATTAACATATTGACCGACCGACTGTCATGAATATTCAACGAAAGTAAAAGTGATGCTTTGTCGGTATTTATTTTGATTCTCTTTTCTTCTTACGTTTCCTTTAATTTGGTTTTACGGAAATCTCGACATCAGATCAAAAGATGTCAACCAAGGGATTACATAATTTCTTTGAGTGTGTGTTTCAATTTGTATATGTATGTCTGCCGTTGTGTGAAACATGTTTGACACCATAATGTCAATATGAAATATTACATCCGCCAACTACCACTACCACGGAAGAGGAGTGGGAGAGATGAAATACAACCCGAATTATAAACTGGCGCTAATTATTTATTTGTTTTATTTTTGCGGGATTTATGTTTGTCACTGAAAAGAAAAGGGTGATGGGATTGGAATGACAGGTTTTATATTTTAAGTTTTGTGTACATAAACTATGCGCCAAGAAAAGATTTTTCTTTTTATATTACAGGGGTCTCCTGTGGTCGATATTCATGTGGAGGTCTCTTGTCTATAACCAACCTTTCTTCAATAAAATATTTCCTGTCATTAAGAAACACAAACATTTTAATTTTACACCTTTATTCTATTACATATTTCAGTTGATGTTTCATTGCCTTCTCCATATGTTCCACCAGACGATCATTAACCAATTTCGTGATGTTCGATGATATAAAGAAATCATAATGATTAAATTTTTCCGCATCAATGCGATAGACACCCTTGACGCTATCCAACATATGAGCGTAGATAGAATGAACACCTTGAGGTGTAGCTATGGCATCGGTATCACCAAAATACAATAACATTGGTACTTGAACAAGAGACAGATTATAGCCAGCAGGTGCGACACTTCTATAATGTAATAAATTGCCTTGTGGCTCATAATCAAACCAAACAAAATCTCCCGATTTCCATAGTTGACGTAAGTGGGTAACTTCTTTCACGGAACCACCCTGCAGCAGTTGCCCATAGAGTAGAGTGTTCATGGCCTGTTGAAAAGCATTTTTATTTTATTACATTTATTAAATTAATCGAATTGAAGTTACTTACACGATCATATTGTCCATTTCCTGCTAACAGAATAAACCATTTTTCGCACTCCGATCGCTGTGAAGATCGCAAGCATTTGTCACGCATAAAACTTTTTGGAAGCAACTCAAAATCATTGGCGTTGGTTTTTTTCTGCAAAAAAAAAAAAATTAAACAAACAAATAAGGCACACTAACTTTAAATGAAAGGTGCTTACACTTGGGAAGTTTTTGCGGATTCTGAAACTACGATGCTAATAGATGAGAAAAACCAAAAAACGAAAAAACTGCTGGAGGGAAATAAATCGCGATCAAAGTGCAAATTTTAGGTCTTTATTATGTTTTCACTACTTTGCTCGGAAACCACAAGCCCTATCGAATTGGTATTAGATCAAATGTTGTAACAGTGGAAATTCTCTACAAGATTGACCTTAATGTTATTTTTGTAGGTTTTACCATTTTGAGATATAGAAGTTCAAATTGGGGCAATGTACTGACTATATCCTCTCCTTATAAAACAATGTCATGAAGGGTGCACCATAACTAATTTTAAATGAAATCTGCTTACACCTGGAAAGTTTTTGCGGATGCTGAAACAGCAATGTTCATAGATGAGAAAAATACAAAAACAATAAAAAATCACTGGAGGGATTTTGAAATAAATCGCGGTCAAAGTTCACATTTTTAGATTTTTTTTTAGATTTTCAGGATTTTGCTTGGAAGCGGCAAGTCGTTTCGCGATGGGACTAAAGAAAATGTTTAGCAGTGAAAATTCTGTACAAGATTGGCTGATTGATATTATCCTAGTTTTTACTATTTTTGAGATTTAAAGAATCTCTTAATCTTAGTTTCCAGATATTCCCTGTTTGAGACCTATAGGACATTGTTTTCATCTAATATAATCTGGTACGCCATTGGTCCATATGTTAACCGTCCTAGTAAGAATATTCTGTGCCTCATATTGTTGATACTTGTTACCAGATAATCCTTGTCAAGAATAAAATTCATAAAATGTCATGATTTTTACAAACGTTCTTGTAAACAATTTTGGCAAAATACTTAAATATACGAAATATCTGAAGTTAACATGATACAGGACTATACCAAAATGTGGACATATATTGATGAGTTTTGGCAAGAATGTTTGATACAAAATATGGCCAAAATCGTGAAATTATAAAAAACGGGAGGTACGTCTATATAGGGGATATACCAAAACATGGACCTCTATCGACCATGGACCTACGAATTTACTATGAAACAAGTAAAAAAGTATCAGTCGGCTTTGCCGAAAGAGATATACCCTCAGTCTGTGTAGTGGGTTTTAAAAATTTTGGACGTTTGAACCTACAAAAATGTTGATTAGGATTAAAGATCAAAAGTTTTACGGAGGAGGTACTAAAAAGAATGAAATTCCAGCCACTTCATATGGTGCCATAGGGGGTTTTTACACCTTTCGGGCTGTTTGCTCAAGAAGTATGGACTTGCCCCTGAAAAAACTTTTACCATCGTTAATGGGACAGCGAATGCAAGTTGCTTTAACAAAAATCAAAGTGATTCGATATCAGGTCTTAAAGTGAACTTATCCGAAATTTTGTGTGGGGGGTACCGGATGGAGTAGACAAATATAGTCCATATTTGAACCTGATCTATATCTGGTAGATATATTTGGATGTGTAAAGTATGGACCAGTTCGGCCACTACCTTACAGAGGTACCGTACGAACAATTTTTCCGAACATTTTTGAACTATTGTGAGGGAGGTACCTAAAAGTGGACCAATCTTGACGATTTTTGGGGAAAAATTATCTTAAAGTCACTACGACTTTACTTTAAAATTTTCAGATCGATATCTTGATAAGAAATATTTTTGTCGCTGTCTCCCATACAAGCTAAAACGCAGTGCGGTGTAGAAAATTGTTGGTGGACAAGTTTTGTGATTGCAGGGAACATAAAATGTCAAATTATGGGCATTTTCGTCAAACAAAAAAAATTTGAGGTTCTGTTATATTGGGGCTATACCAAAACATGGACCTATATTGACAACTTCGGAAGGTATGTTAAATGTGGCCTATACCAAAAAGTCCAACTATATCAGAAATTTTCAGTGAGAACGTTTTGTGACTACTGTGAATCTCAAATATCAAATTACGCGTAGTTCCGTCAAACAAAAAAAAAAAAAAAAATAAATAAACAAGTAAGAAAAGTCTATAGTCGGACGGAGCCGACCCTATACCACTATCCCTGGACAATCGCTCTCCACGGAACTTCTTTTCAATGATTGTGAAAATTTAATTATCAAATATCAGAGATGTATTGTATAATACTTATGACCAAAACCAACAAGTTATCTAGCATGACAAAGACATTTTTGTAGCACACGCAGAGAAAAAATATTGTTGGAACAATCATATTCTAAGAGCAAAATAGTGTATTTTAAAATTCTTAAAATATGTATTGTTGGCGCAACAATATATTTTGTGTCATCATGTTTGCTAATAAAAAATATATGGTTGAAACAACAATATATATTTTTCAGATTTTTAAAATACACTATTTTGCTCTTAGAATATGATTGTTCCAACAATATCTCTTCTCTGTGTGCAGGAAAGGAAAATTTAGTTCACACAAACTAAAATGTAATGAAACCCACTTACAATGTAGTACTACTACTTCCGTTGTTTAACCGCTGCGTTATTGAAATTTCTACCAATTTCACACAAAAGTTTCAGTCCATTAAACCCGCTAAGTATTATCTGATCTTCACGTTGGCTTGTACGCTTCTTCATCATCATAAACTCCAACTTTTTTTTTAAATTTTGCGGGTTATTATTTTGACCTACAGAGCCGCTACAAAATTGGGTTATACCCTCAGCCTTTAGGCTAAAGAGGGTATTTACACTTTGATACGACCAAAAATGTGCCTTATCGAAATAATGGTTTTAGACCCCAAGTATGTTTGTACGATATCCGTTTCAGACAATTTTGAGTAAATCTAGCAATGTCCGTCCGTCTGTCTGTCTGTGTGGCTGGCTGGCTGGTGCGCACGATAACTCTCGAACGGATGAACCGATTCGGTTCAAATTTTGGCTTTCGTAATATTTTTTCCAAACTTAGTTTAAGTTCGAAGATGAGCTATATCGGTCCACTCCTTCCGGTACCTCCCCCACAAAAGTTCCAAAATGTTCGGAAAATTTGTGGCCATGATAACTCTTGAAGGGAGTAACCGATTTGGTCCATACTGTGCACATCGTGAAATTTCTACCAGACTTAGATGAGGTTCCAATATGGACTCAATTGGCCCACTTCTTCGGGTACCTCCCACACAAAATTTCGGATAAGTTCAGTTTAGGACCTGCACTTCGATTTTTCGCTTCGATTTTTGTTGCAACAACTTGTATTCACTTTTCCCCATACGACGGTGCATGTTTTATCAGGGGCAAGTCCATACTTCCTGAGAAAAGGTGCAAAAGGCCCCTATGACACCGTGTGTAGTGGTTGGAGCGCAAGATAACTCCCGAACGGATCTGTCGATTCGGTCCAAAATTTGGCCTTTGTAGTATTTTATCAAAACATAGTTTAAATTCGAAGATGGGCTATATCGGTCCACTCCTTCAGGTACCTCCCCCACAAAAGTTCGAAAATGTTCGGAAAAACTCTTGAAGGAGTGACCGATGTAATCTATACTTTGCATATCCTAATATATCTACCAGATAAAGATCACGTTCGAATATGGACTATATTTGTCTACTCCTTCTGTTACCTCTCACACAAAATTTCGGATAAGTTCACTTTAAGACCTGTTCTCGAATCACTTTGATTTTTGTTGAAGCGATTTGCATTCGCTACCTCCATTACGACGGTGAAAGTTTTTTCAGGGGCAAGTCCATATTTCTTGGAAGAACAGCTCGTAAGGTGTAAAAAATCCCTATGTCACCATATGTGGCGGCCGGGAGAGCACGATAACTCTCGAATTGTTCAACCGATTTCGTCCAACATTTGGTCTTCGTGATATTATATCCAAACTTAGTTTCATGGGCAATACCGGACCACAACCTTCGGTACTTCTCCCCAATATTTAAAAAATGTCACTAAAATGCTAGGACGATATCACTTGAATGGGGCAACCAATTTGGTCCAAACTTTGGATCTCCTAATATTTTATCAAAATTTAGTTTAACTTGTAAAATGTCCTCCCTAAGGGTACCTGCACTACAAAAGTTCAACATTTGTGTCTTAGTGCAGTTAATTCCTAATCCACATTTTTGTCGGCAAGTTAAAATGTCCAAAAAGGGCCACAAAATTCTGAAGAGACCTTAAATACATTCGATCTGTCCGGAGGTGAAAGTTTCGCTTCACATTTGCTGAGGGTATATATCTGTCGGCAAAGCCGACTGACACTTTTTTACTTGTTTTTGGTCCATTTCATCCCCTGAACATTTCACGATCATCACCAAAAACTAATCATTTCTATTCTGGCCCGAACCCAACCTCCTTAAAAAATTCGTTACAATCGGTCCATAATTGCGGCCTTAAGCTTGTTTACAATTTTTAATGGACGGACACACATCGCTAAATCGTTGTATCTCGTCGAGATATCTAGCAAACCCTTTATTGCAATTTACATCAGAGGAAAGGTCAGTAGTTTTTTCCATAAGTAGGCTACTTTGCGAAACATGTATGTCCTCAAGGAATTAAAGTATCGATCAAAAATAAAATTTTTATATTTTTCATACAAAAGTAATGGTCCATTTCACCCGCTAAAGAATATCAGATCATCAGAATATCAGAGCATCTTTTTCGACCTATACTCTTACCCGTGCAAAATTTCGTGACTATTGTTGTATAATTGCGACTTCTAGCGAGTTTATTATTACACTACAAACAAATAACAGAATATATTAGGCTGTAACTCTGTTATCTGATCATGCACACCAACATAATTGGCATCAATTGAAAGGTCAAGCGTTCCACTTTCAAGTATATCTCACTTGCCCGGAATGCCACTTACAGGAATTAAGATATAAGCTGTATATTAAAAATTTTCACAATTTTTACACAAAAGTTTTGGTCCATTTAACCCTCTAAATATTATCCGATCGCCATCTCAAATTGCAAGTTTCTCCTTTGTGATATTCTCTTACCTTATTTAAATTTACGCGTTGATCGGACTATTATTGAGACCTACAAAGCCGCTAGAAAATTGGATAAATATTATGTTTTTGGTCCATTTCACCCGCTAAATATTTCACGATCATCACCAATAAGAATAGGGATCTATTCTGATCTGAACCCGACCTCCATACAAAATTTCGTGACGATCGGTCCATAATTGCGGCCTGAAGTGTGTTTACAATTTATAATGGACAGACGGACGGAGGGACGGACAGACACACATCTCAAAATCGCTTTATCTCGTCGAGATATGAAGATTGGTATACCACATTGGGGGTCTCCGACGAATATTTCGCGGTGTTACATGAATTTTTTACCAAAACAAACTTATAATACCCTTTTCCACATTGTGGTATAGGGTATAATGAAGAAGATAATGAAAAAAAAATAGTGGAATCGATCGAAAACGACTCTGCAAATTTACCATGAGGAGCCAAGGAGCTAGGCTTTACTTTTCACTTGTACTTTTTTTGAGTAAACAATTATTAAAGTTAAAAAGACCAGTGCGGAATATCTTAAACGCTCAAAGCAAAATAAATTGGAAGTAGTGCAATGTGGACTAGTTCTGTCACGGCATGTTTTGATGCAGTTCAACCGGAGTCGTGAAATCTTAACTGGTGATGGGAAGACAACCCATTTAGCAAATGAAGCAAAAACAGTTCAGCTTGGAACAAATGGAGAGCGGAGGAAACACGCATGTTTGCGATTGAATTCAATGGAGGATTTTCATAATTTGTGTTAATGTAATAAAGTTCTTAATATTTTTGTTTTACACAAATAATGCATTTTATTTGTTCTGGCATATTTTGTAATGGCTTGCACAATTTCCGCAGAATGCCTGTATCAAAACACGTGCTTTGGTCTGCCTCCTATTCTACCCCAAAGGGTTAGTTAAAATGCAATACCAAAGGGTCAGTTAAAATGCAGTGCCAAATGGTCAGTTAAAATGCAGTGCAATGGAGTGCCTCTTTCCGTAGTCACTCTCTTGTAAAAATCATGAGTGAAAATGCATAATTTGATGTACTTCCAGATCACTTGTACATATCATTTAACTGCCTCTTTGGAGGCAAACTTTTTGCTGGGCTGTTAATACAAATGCTGAAACCGATGGCTATAAATATGCAATTATTAAACTTACAAGCAATTTTACCCCAATACTTGCAGCAATTTACTGGGTCAACACAAGTTTAGCTCTGTACGAACTTTTTTAGAACCAGTTGTCAACACAAAAATCAGCACGATTGTTTACGAATAGCAATGGACAAAGTTATCATTCGTAAATTGGAAATGGTATTAAATGGGATTCCGTTCCAACAAGTAATTCTTAAAATGCGATTTACTAGAATAAATAATAAATGTTCTAACAACTCCATTTGTTGTAGAAATTTTTACCCACCTAAAGAAATGTTACAATTCTTTCATTATACAAATTTATATAAATCCAATGAGACTAATGATTCTGAATCACTTGAAATTGAAGTTTTCAATATCGTTAATTTAATTCATATATAAGTGTTTACATGTTTAATGATATGAATTTCAATAGTAAACTAAAACTACTTTTGATTTTTTTGTAATTAATTGTTAAAAAAATGTTGGGGATTTTTTTGAGGAAATTCAATAAAATCTGGGGAATTTTAGGGAAAAGTTTTGGACAAGTTGGGGAAAAGAGTCTAAAAAATACTGGCAACGCTGATGCTGGTTTATAATAACGAGCTGTGTGCATGTGCATTGTTTCCGAATTCGTTACGATGTCGGTACGATTGGTTTTGCTGAGCTGTTATTCCCTACATTTTCATCGGTCTCATCGTCTCACCATCCCATTGACAATGTATCAACAATTGTGGTTTAAACTTTAAAGTTTAAACCACAAACACAAACCCTACCATCTATCGTCTCACGATAACATTGAGACTTTATCAACAAACCACACACACCACAACTACCGCTGTCACAACAATTGTTGTTAGTTAACTGACAAACCGACAAACCAAACAACTACAGTGCGCTTGGTGTCGAAAAACACAAAGTTCGTATAGTCAAATACTGCGCAACTACAAATTTGTAATTTCTTAATATAAAGGCAACATCTAATATCTCAACCTAGCGCTGATAGACTCAACATACATACATATGATTCATATTGTTCTGCTATGCTTACAAGACGATAAAAAGTTCAGTGAAAATCTTTAGAAGAAAACGAAAACCATTAACGATTTAATCAAACATTCCAAAACGAAGCATATAAAGAAAGAAACAGAAGAAGGAAGAAAATACAAACCAATAACGTACATCCCTGGATTTTCCGAGCGGCTCTGCAAATCAAACACATATAATAGACAATACTACCAACTAGCTTTAAAAACTAATAACAATGTTAAGAATATGTTCAGCAATACAAAAACAAAGACTAAAAAAGAGGATAGGTGCAATTTAATATATAAGATAAGATGTAATGGGGACGAAACCAACATATGCCATAAGGTATATGTTGGCACGACAAAAACCAAACTGAAGACAAGAATTTCTGGACACAAGTCCGATCAAAAACCTGACAAACCTGTAGAACAGAAGACAGCATTAGGAGCGCATTGTACATTAACTGGACATAAACCCAATTTGAAAGATGTGGAGATACTAGCAACGGAAAATAACTATAAAAGACGCTTTACGTTAGAGATGCTGCACATTATTAATATACCGAATGACAAAAGAATCAATTATAAAACAGACACAGACCACTGTGCGCATATGTATAGAAACTTAGTGCATAAACACGGACGAAAGAAAAACTTAGTTTGACGTTACCACTAGAAAGGAACGGATACTCTTCCAAAAATTCATGTAATTTGATTGTGTTATATTTAATATTTAACTTGTAATGAAAAATTGTGTTTTTAAAATACAGATCCCTGAAGATGATTGTCGAAGACAATTGAAATATTGGATAAAAATAAAATAACAATTTAACAACAAAAATATCAACAGCTTTTTAATGACCTTAAGCCAAACGATCGTCAACAAAAATTAGGTAAGATACAATATTACAAGCTAAAATAATTAATAAATAAAAATCAGCAAAATGTGTCTCTGCTTTGTTTGGTGGTGTGTGGTGGTTGTTAGTCAATAAAAAGCATCTGCAACGATGTCCTGAGAAAACTGCTAAAATTTGACCATTTTTCTAAAAGATGTGAATGAAATTCGCAAGAATATTCATAAAACTATTAAAATCAACCTTTCTTAGTATTGGTGACTTCTAATGCCGGTTCTTCTATCAAATTTGCAAAAATATAGATGATTCAGAATCATATTGATATGAATATTCCAATGACTTTCTGAAAAAGTCGCATATCTCGTAAACCTTCCCGAACATGCAGCTAATTTTTGGTTTGTCTATAGAAAAATATCTTACATCTCAGAAAATGTGCGATTTATTCTGCAATTCACCATAATACATAAAAAAACCTCCAAAACTTATAAAAAAATAATTTAGTAGACTATTTCAAAACATGGACCTATGTCTATGATTTTTGGTTGAGAAGAAATTACAGCTAGTTAGGTTAAAAACTGTACCAAACAAGTAAAAAAGTGTCAGTCGGCTTTGCCGACAGATGTATACCCTCAGCCAATGTGAATTGAAACTTTCACCTACGGACAGATAGAATGTATTTAGCGTCTCTTCAGAATTGTGTGGCCCTTTTGCAACATTTGAACTTGCTGACAAAAATGTGGATTAGGAATTAACACAAATGTTGAACTTTTGTGGGACGACCGATGTGGGCCATTTTAGAAGTTAAACTAAATTTTGACTAAATATTAGGAGATCCAAAGTTTGGACCAAATTGGTTGCACCATTCAAGTGATATCGTCCTAACATTTTAGTGACATTTTTAAAATATTGGGGAGAAGTACCGGAAGTTGGGGACCGGTATTGTCCCATAAAACTAAGTTTGGATAAAAATATGACGAAGACCAAATGTTGCACTAAATCGGTAGAACAGTTCGAGAGCCACATATGGTGACATAGGGCTTTTTACACCTTTCGGTATGTTTTCCCATGATATATGGACCTGCTCCTGAAAAAACTTTTACCGTCGTAATGGAGGTAGCGAATGCAAATCGCTTCAATAAAAATCAAAGTGATTCGAGAGCAGGTCTTAAAGTGAACTTATCCGAAATTTCGTGTGGGAGGTACCCAATGGAGTGCACAAATATAGTCCATATTCGAACCTGATCTATATCTTGTAGATATGTTAGGATGTGCAGAGTATGGATTACATCAGTCACTCCCTTCAAGAAGTATCGTGCGCATATTTTTTCCGAAGATTTTTGAATTTTAGTGAGGGAGCTACCTGAAGGAGTGGACCGACATGGTTTATCTTTGAACTTAAACTATGTTTGGCAGATCCGTTCGAGATTTATCTTGCGCTCCAACCATTACACACGGTGTCACAGGTTTTTTTTTGCACTTTTCATTCTATTTTCTCAGGAAGTATGGACTTGCCCCTTATGAAGCTTGTACCGTCGTATGGGGGACAGCGAATACAAGTTGCTACAACAAAAATCGAAGCGAATCGAGAGCAGGTCCTAAACTGAACTTTTCCTAAACTGAACTTTTTTTGTGTGGGAGGTACCCGAAGGAGTGGACCGATTGAGTCCATATTTAAACTTAATCTAAGTCTGGTAGAACTTTCACGATGTACAAAGTGTGGGCCAAATCGGTTACTCCCTTCAAGAGTTATCTTGAGGTACAGACAGACGGACGGACATGGCTAAATCAACTCCAAATTGTCTGAAACATATTTCGTCCAAACATACTTGGGGTATAAAACCATTATTTCGATGAGGCACATTTTGCCCGTATGAAAGTGTATATACCCTCGTTAGCATAAATGCTAGCGATGTATAAAAATAATAAATATACCGAAAATTGGGAGGTACCGTTATATGGGTGCTATACCGAAACATGGTGCTATGTTGATAGTTTTTTATGGAGTAGTGTTGTGACCCCAAAGAACCCAAAATATATAATTACAGCTAGTTCGGTTAAAAATTGTAGCTAAAATCCACAATTTTTGGAATACAAGTTTTTTGTATCTAGCTTATTCGGTCTGAACACGTCAGAATACCTGAAATCGGTAGGTACCGTTATATGGGGGCTATAACAAATTGTGTAACAAATTCAATAAAACACCACCATTTATAAATGTGTGAATATGTTAGAGATCACCAGTAAGCTCTTGCTGAGAGCAAGTGAGCACACATTTCAATGTGTTTCACATTGACATTTACGCTCCCTTGCTTTCAGAAAGCGGGTTTGTATTTGTTTGCACCCAAACATATATTTGTTTGCAGGACCCAAACATATGTATGTTATGTTTGGGACTGATTGCAAACAAATATATGTTTGCTGCAAAATATGTTTGGGACATATGTTAGAGAGGCCTTTTTTCTGTGTGTAGTTATCCTCGAGGCCTCTATTACGACGGTACAATTTATCTTGAGATAATGTCCCAAAAGCTCTAAAAATCTACTAAAATGTCTGGTGAGCACGATAGATTTTCAAAAGAATGACTGAGATTTGTCAAACCTTTCCATTGGTTCCATGGTGAACAGTATAGGAATACTTTTTGCGGCAACTTCGCCACAAAAAATTTAAAACAGATGCAGTTTATGGTCTCTTCTAGGATTGATTTGAAATTTTCAGCGAAGGCAGTCCTTGCGATTCTGATTAATGACCAACAACTTCTAAAAAATCCTACGGTGATCAACTAGAATTAATTGTTGGTACGGTAATGATCGAAACGAATGACTCCAGAAGGAAATACTATGTTCGTTCGTGAAACTTCAAAACGTTGCGTTTTAATCAACACGGTGCGCCTTAACTAAATTTAAATGAAAGATGCTTACACCTGGAAAGTTTTGCTGTTTCTAAAACTAAAATGTTCATACATGAGAAAAAACAACAAAAAAAGCGCCGGAGGTATTTTCAAATAAATCGCGGTCAAAGTTCACATTTTTAGGGAAACCGCAAGCCCTATCGAAATGAGATCAAAGAAAATGTTGTCACTGTGAAAATTCTCTACAAGATTGTCCTTTACGATGCTTTCGTAGGTAATACCATTTTTGAGATATAGAAGTTCAAATTTTTACAATTTACTGACTGTATCGTCTCCTTATAAAACTAGGTCATGACTGCAATTTCACTACTTATCCTTATATGCTTCAAAAATAGTACAACCTAGGAAAAAATTACGAAAACCAATCTTATAGAGAATTTTCAAAGCTGTAAGATTTTTCTAGTCCCATTTGAGGTCAATCTTGCAGAGAATTTTCACTGCTACAACATGTTCTTTAATCCCATTTCGATAGGTCTTGCGGTTTGCAAGCAAAATCATGAAAAATGTGAACTTTGACCGCGATTTATTTGAAAATCCCTCCGGCGATTTTTTGTTTTTTCTCATCTATGAACATTGTAGTTTCAGAAACCGCAAAAACTTCCTAGGTGTAAGCACCTTTCATTTAAATTTAGTTAAGGCGCACCGTAAGTTTTGCCTAGCAACTCTTTAGCATCGTCTGTATCAGTAGAACTTTCCCACCATTAAAGTTTATGAAATAATCGCATCTTCCACCTTTCGAGCCAACCATTCGATGGTTTTAAATCAACAATTTTTACAAATCCAGCAACTTCTTGTAATCGACTAAGGTCTTTTGCATTGTTCTGTAGAGTAAACGAACAACATCCAGTAACAATTCGTAAAATTTTTGAGTAAAAGAACACTGGATGACATTATCGATTTATTGAAAAATAGTCTTTTATTTCAGTAAAGCGGAGTCATTTCAATGGCAAGTGCATTAATTGACGTTAATGGCATTTCAGTTATGCGGAGTTTCACTAACGCGGAGTAAAAAGTGAGAAAATGACCTAAAAATCTAACGGTGCTGGAACTCGATTTCATTTATCCGATATTTTCCAGTAAAGCGACTTACAGTAAAGCGGAGTCGACTGTATGTTCAAGATCTCTAAATTTAGTAACTGGGACTACTGGCACCTACTAAATATAGAGATCTTAACCTATATTTATAAAATTTTCAAAAAACGGACGCGATCGCTGTATTCTACTTCCAAGACATCTATTAATGAAAGAGGTCACAATTACTATTGTATTGTAATCCAACATGTCTAATAATCTCTAAAATTTCGCGTTTGGCTAAACCCCTCCACTTTTCGGTACAAAAACCTAATTTGATAACATTTTGTTTGTAGATTCGTTAGGTCAGAATATATCGTAAGGTAGTTTTTGTACCGAAAGTGGAGAGCGCGGTGTACCCGTTGGGTTGTTGGGTATGCCTTCCCGCAGCCAAATTTTGCTAACCAAATAATGCATACCCCTTATGTCGACACTGCCACCTTTCAGCTCCTGCTGCCGTATTGTTCTTCAGCCGATTAATTACTGATAGGACCTCGCTTTGGCAAGCTTTAAGAGTCTTTGCGAAATCGATCTGCAGTATTCAACTTTGTTCACCGGCCTCACTCTGGATTCCCCGCCTCCACTGCTCTTACTTCGCTTATTTGAGAAGTAGGTATATAGCAATCGGCTGCAACAGTCATGATGTCCCGGAACCTTTTTCTGGTACCCGAACATCCATAGGCTTGAGCAGTTATCGGAAATGATGATTGGCGAACTCTTTGAAACAAAGTCACTTAGATTGCACATGATTGATGAAAGCCAGGCGGACTGCTGATGGACACAATAATAGGGATATGGTCTGACTAAAGAGAAACGACGGGCTCCTACGTGACGTCATATGTTAGACCACAGGTATGTCTGTCTACCTGTGTCAGTCTCCGCTAATTCTGGTAGGGACGTCCGTCCTCACGCATAGCGCAAAACATAATGTCACGCAGGTTTGCTTTTTCTTTTGAGGAAGTACGTACTTCCTGAAAAAGTGTTTTAAAATCCTATGATCACTATTAAAGTTCTAAAAAATAGGGTCAAAATTACGTAATATTTTTTTCGATCTTATATCAGGTTTGAAATTGAATGTGAGTACTGTATTGAATGTATGTATATTTCTGAGATACATATGTACTACTTACTTACTTTTTTTTGACGGAGGACAAATTGTAACGAACACTACATATACGAACACTCGTTGCCTATGCTCGCGTACAACTTAACACTAATGGTGATGTCAGTTAAGCGCGGACATCACCATTAGTATAGGTATGACAATCACTACATTCACTGCCATAGATAATAAGTCAACATTTCTTTGATTTAATTTCTGGAAAATTGGAGAACTGGTCCAGATTTACGACTTACCTTAACAAACCGAAAGACTTTCCGCACATCGTCATTAGTGAATTTAACCTGATTTCTTAAGGAGGCAATTGGTGCTAAAGCCTGAACAAACTGTAAACGCTCATTATACTGAGGCAGCAAGGAGCACAATACCAATACGGCATTAAAAGCCTAAAATGAGAAAACGGGGACAGACAAAAATACAAACAATGAGAATGAGGCGGCATCCTCTTTTTCGGCAGGAAATATAAATATTTCATTAAGTGATGCTGGAAGGACTGCACTACACTGTCCATCGTCCACCAGCTTTCAGTACTCACCTGGGAGTGAGCAATTAACCAAACTTGATGGAATGATGTTTCATTGCGAATGTGGTCAACAATGGCCGGTAAGTCGTAACGACCCCATTCATGAAAGCTAAAACTCCAAAAATCGCCATCCTTAGTGGTGAAACGTGAATGATTGCGGCCATACGGTGAGCCTCGTAAATTGGCCAACCAAACGTCATGTTGATTGTTAAACAACTGAAAGGCTAAAATGATGTCAAATAGCGGGTTTGTTTTGCACACAACAACAACAACAAGGAAAACGGAGCAATGAAAACGGAAACACTTGAATTCAATTAGGCTATGTTTGGGTTACCTAAACTTTTGGCAGGTCCCATTATAACCCAGGCCAATGAAGATGTTAGCAAACCATGGACCAACAATATTGGACTGGAGCCGGGACGTGGCATGCGATGTAATGTTAAGTTATAACCATCCTGCGTTAGCACATAATGCAGTTCCATGGAATAGTTGTGGTTTTGAATCCAATCACTCTAAAACAAAATAGAATTGAAATATTCTTTCAAAATCCGAAACATTTGTCACTCACAGTTGTCCATTTTAGTTTCTCATATTTTGTGGAGTTTTCATCAATTTCACGAGAATTTTCATCGATATCTGTAGCATCGTCATTACCTCGTTTATTTGTTTTACCAAAAAAATTCCAAAATAATCCAACATCCTTAGTGCGGGATGCAAAGCGTGGCCAACATGCTGTCGTCTGGTAATTTCCAATAATTTCATAAATGACCACCACGATTAAAAATATCAACTGTTGACTTTTACTTTGTTTAGACATTTAAATTTATTTTGAGCGAATTTTCTCGGTCAAACAAGCGTGGTATTTGCTGTTGTTGTTGCTGTGAAACTTCATGGTCGAGTTGGGGATAATTGTTAGCTTATCGTTTTATTGAATCGGGATTTTATAATCAACAATTTCGAACTGTGTTGCTTTTGAAATTTTAACAAAAAATATGAGGCAAGTGTGGGAAGGCGAGTTAATGGTATCGTACATAAAATTGCGTTAAATAATTTTTGACTTTGAGATTCCTGGCGTCTGTTCTGTTTTTGACAGGTGTTATTACCTTTGTAAAAGGTTTCACAAAGATTTTTGAAGCGGGTTCAGAACCAATATTTTTTTTCTTTACCTGGTTATCTGAATGTCTCTAATAAATGACCGGGAGACCCTCTAATAGGTGCCTTTTTATAGAAAACTTCGACATAGAAAACAAGAACGCAGGTCAATAGTATTTTAATAGATAAACCAGAAGTGTTTCTATAGAAGACCTGAAGGTATTTTAATGGAAGTCTTAGACCTAAAGTGTAGAGAATACTGAACTTTTCATAGCAGAACTAGACTGTTTTTATAATTATAACCCAGAGGTATTTTCATAAAAGTCCTGGAGGTCTTTTTATAGAAGACATGGTGGTTTTCTCATACAAGACTTGTTGGTCTTCTCTTGAAGACGCGAAGGTCTTCGCATAGAAGACGTGGAGGTCTTCTCATAGAAGCCCTGGAGAGTTTCTCATATAAGCCCTGGAGGTTTTCTCATAGAAGATCAGGAGGTCTACGCATTGAAAAGCTAAAGGTCTCCGCATATAAGACGTGGAGGTTTTCTCATATAAGACTTAGGGGCCTTCTCATAAAGACAAAGAAGGCTTCCTATAGAAGACCTAGAGGCCTTCTCATAGATGAAATGGAGATCTTCTAATAAACGTCTTCTCATAGAATACCGAAAGGTCTTTTCATAGAAAACTTGGTTCTTCTCATAGAAGATTTGGAGGTATTCTCATAGAAGACCTGGAGTTCTTCGCATAAAAGATGTGAAGGTCTTCTCATAAAAGAACAAGAGGGCTCATAGAAGAGCTTATAGAAGTACTGGAGGTCTTCACATATAAGATGTGGAGGTCTTCTCATAGAAGAACCAGAGGTCTTCTCATACAAGTTCTGGAGGTCTTCTCATTGAAGACCTGGAAGTCTGCTCATAGAAGACCTGAGGAGGTCTACTCATAGAAGACCTGGAGGTCTTCTCAGAGAATACCTAGTGATCCTGTTCGAGAAGGCTTAGACGGACCTGGATAACAATGTGCATCGTCAAAACAATGTTTTTAGACATCTTACTTACTTACTTACTTAGCTGGCCCATTACAGAACATTTTTATTCCATAGACCGAACTAAGAAAAGATCTCCAATTCTCTCTGTTCGCTTCGCTTTTTGGAATACCGCGCCTTTTCATTTCTTCATCCACTTGTATGCTACATCGAAGCTTAGCCCTCCCGATTCTCCGTGCACCGCCATGTGGCATGTATTCATAGGTCTTTTTAGCGGGTTCATCATCGTTCATTCTTATGATATGTCCTAGCCAACGCAATCGTTGCAGCTCGATACGTTTAACTATATTCATGTCTTTGTATAGCTGATATAACTCGTGGTTCATACGACGTCGATATTCACCGTCAACGCAAATCGGCCCGCAGATCTTTCGAAGAATTTTCCTCTCAAACATACCAAGCACCGCCTTATCTGCTTGTGCAAGTACCCATGCTTCGGAGCCATACATTAGCACGGGCAGTACCAGCGTTTTGTATAGTGTTATTTTTGTTTGACGAGATGTGGCATTGTTTTTAAATTGCTTATTTGAACCATAGTAGCATCTGTTGGCCAATACAATTCTTCTTCTTATTTCCGACGTAGAGGAAGTCTTTAACTTCCTCAAAATTATAGGTACCAACTTCCACAGTTGGTCCGAGCTCTATGGACGCTTTGCGCGTCGACACCATCAATTTGGTCTTTTCGCCGTTTACCGCCAGACCCACTTTCGCAGATTCTCCTTCGACCTTTCTAAAGGTATCAGTTACATACTTCCTTTACTGATCGTCCTATGATGTCTATGTCATCAGCATAAGCAAGTAACATGTGACTATTGATGTAAATTGTGTCATTTCTTTTGACATTTGCATCTCGTATTACCTTTTCCAGCAAAATGTTGAATAGGTCACACGAAAGGCTGTCTCCTTGTCTGAAACCTTTTTTTGGTACCAAACTCTTCGGAGAGGTTCTTTCCTATTTTAACTGAAGAACTTGTGTCAGTTAAAGTCATTTTACAAAGGCGAATGAGCTTTGCGGGGATACCAAATTCAGACATGGCTTGGAATACCTTTGAACTTAGCGGGCTGTCGAATGCTGCTTTATAATCGACAAAAAGGTGGTAGGTATCGATCTGCATCTCTTGGGTATTCTCCAGGATTTGCCGCAGGGTAAATATCTGGTAAATATCGGGTGCCACCGTGGTGCAATGGTATGCACACCCGCCTTGCACACACAAGGTCGTGGGTTCGATTCCCCGGCCAGGCAACATCAAAACACTTTTCAACGGTGGCAAAATACCCCTCAGTAATGTTGGCGACATTTCCTGAGTATTTCAGCCATGAAAAACTTCTCTACAAAAGTGGTGTCTTAGAAACGCCGTTTGGACTCGGCGATAAACTGTAGGTCCCATATCATTGAGCTAATATGAATCGGGGTGCACTCATTGATATGAGAGAAGTCTCCCTTGTCCCTTATGGGATGTTTGCGGAACAATTATATTATTATTATAAGTATCTGGTCAATGGTGGACTTGCCAGGTCTAAAGCCGCATTGGTAAGGTCCAATTATTTCGTTGGCCATGGGCTTTAGTCGTTCGCACAATATCCCTGACACTATCTTGTAGGCGATAGGGATAAGACTTATGCCCCTATAGTTGGAGCATAAAGTCTTATCTTCTTTTTTATGGTCGGGACACAGGATGCTCCGGTTCCAATCGTCGGGTACGCGTACTTCCTGCCAGATGGAGCTAACTAGCTGATGCATACACCTTATCAGCGTGTCGCCTCAGGTTTTAAACAGCTCGACTAGTAGGCCATCAGCTCCTGCTGCCTTATTATTCTTCAGCCGGTTTATTGCTGTCTTTACCTCATCTTGGCCGGATGGCATACATTCAATACCATATTCTGGGATTGGATCTGTGGTATCTTCGTCGACTTCGCTACTATTGGATACCAACAGTTTGCAAAAATGCTCTTTCCATATCCTTAGCACACTATCTGTATCAGTTACCAGATTACCTTGCCCGTCTCTACAGGAGGATGTGCCACTTCCAAAGCTATCAATTTGATGTCTCACTCTTTGGTAGAATTTTCGGACTCCATTCTGTCTCCTGTACATCTCGATTTGTTCACACTACTGCTTTTTCATCTCTCTCTTTATCCTGAGGAAAAGACGTTTCTCTCTCGTGCGCTACGCGTTGCTACTGATTGTAAAGTAGCCCTATATGCCGCATTTTTCTCTTCGGTAGCAGCACGACACTCCTGGTCATACCATGGATTCCTTGGTGGAGGTCTCTGGTATCCAAGTACTGATTTTGCGGCTGTTTGCATGGAGTGGGCAATGTTTTGCCATTGTCCTGAAATGTTAGCGGGACGAGGAGTGCTTTGATTAAGCAGTTGGGCCAGTTGATTGGAATATGCTGTGGTTATCTGTTGTGATTGCAGCTTACCGATGTCTAACTTTCGTGTTGTGTCTGTTCGTACTTTCATTGCTACGTTTAACCGGGTGCGTACCTTTGCTGCAACAAGGTAGTGGTCCGAGTCTATGGTTGCATCTCGGAAGGATAGTACATCCAACACGCTTGATGCATGTTTTCCATCTATCACAAAGTGATCAATTTGAATTTTTGTTTTCTGCCGCTGCGAAGTCTATCAGCCTCATACCATTGTCAAACTGGATTTTTCGACTGTTTTCCGAATAATTTTAATGTCCTGGGAAGGACAACGGTCATATGTTTCTTCTAAGCGCTAGTAAAATATGTCTTTGGCCTGTTCGTCCTTGTCTTCAGTGGGAGCATGAGCGCAAATAAAGCTGATGTTGAAGAGTTTTGCTTTTAATCGAATTGTAGCGAGTCTCTCATTCACTGGGGTGAAGCTGGAGACCAGATGTTTTAACCTCCGACCAACTACAAATCCGCAACCAAACTCATGCTTTGTGCCATGGCAGCTATAATAGAGTGCGTCACCTTTAGGTGTTGTTGTGACGCCTTTCCCGTTCCATCGTATTTCCTGTATGGCAGTAATGTCGGCCTTGTACTTTTCAAGTACATCTGCCAATGCGTAAACTTCACCTTCTCTATAAAGAGTGCGAACATTCCAGGTGCAGATTCGCAGATCATGGTCCTTAAAACGTTTGCCGGGTTCGTCAACTTTAGAGGGGTTTGTTTTTCTTTTCTTTCGTTTTTTCATAGTAGGCTGTTTTTTCTAGGGGAGGGGAGGGAGGTTAGGGACTAACCCTAAGTCCAAACCCAAGTTTTTAACTTTATTATGGGTGAACGCAAGGCATATGTTAGCTCACTACCTTTAACGGGTGTTAAAGGCAGTTCCCCAGGTGACACCACGGGGAAGTCAGTGTCCACTTGAGATGAAAGAGGGACCAAGATAAATCCTGGGCTTTGCCATGTTAAAGCCCTACGTCCCGTATACTTTAATACGATGAAAATGTGCCTCATCGAAATAATGGTTTTAGACCAGTGTAAGGCAATGGGTCTCCCGTGGGCGTAAATTTACTCTCGCTCACCACCAGTTAGAGTATACACCGGTTGTGAGCGAGAGTAAATTTACGCTCACGGGAGACCCATTGTTTTAGACCCTAAGTATGTTTGGTCGAAATCCGTTTCAAACAATTTGACACCGATTTAGTCATGATCCGTCTGTCTGTCCGGCTGGCTGTAGCGCACGATAACTCTCGAAGTGAGAAACCGATTGCGTCTAAAACAAATATTACTTTTTAGAAGCAGGTTGTGCTCGCGGCCCATTTCACGACGGTACAGTTTTTTTCGGGGGACATCCTGAAATAATGTCCCAAAAGCTCTGAAAAATCCACAGCGACCAACTAAATTGCCTGATGGGCTCGACGACTGTCGAAATGAGTAACTGACATTGGTCTCCAACTTTCCTCATCGTAATATTTCTTTTACACTTAAATCATGTAGCAATATGGACTACATCGGATCACTCCTTCGGAAACCTTCCAAAAAGAATTGCAAAAGTTTTCGCAAATGCCCAGTTTATGGACATGTCTAGTATTGTTTTGAACTTTTTTTAAGGTTGTAGTTTACATTTTATGGGGGTTAAGTACATACGGACTGAAGTCTCCAACTATGGCTCTCAAAGAGAGTCCTCGATTTGGTCTTTGCGCATCGAAATTGTTCTTTTAAACCTGCGTTAAATTCACAGATGGACGATATCGATCCACTTCTTCCACATTTCTACTTCTTCGTGGATAAATTTTAAACTTTATTTTAGGTAGTTCTCGCAGTACTAATTACAACAGTAAAGTTTTGGAATAGCAACTTGTACTGCATTTGCTTCTTTTCTAAAAAAATATACTCTTTAATAAAACCTCGATTTCTTCTCATAGAAGAGAAATAGATCTGTTCACAGAAAAACCTTAAGGTATTCTTACATAAGACCAGAAATCTTCTCACAGTACACCAAGTAAGACGGGTCGATTTGTATGGAAGGGCCCTTCGCGTTTCTGATTCCTGGGATTGTACTGAGCAAAAGAGTCGACTAGACCATATATAAGGTGAAAATCGATCCTCTCATATTTGGCTTGAAGTTTTTGGCATATAACAGCCAAACCATTTTCGATCCAACACACATTTAAAAATTTTAGTTAATACAACAATTAAGAACTCTCTAGTACATCGCAAAAGCATTGTAACGCTCCTTCAGGCAGTTTTGGTCTTGAGAAAGTGCAAATTTTTCGGAAAATATCGATGAATGACAGTGTGCTACAAAGGTTGACCAGAAAAATATTCAAGCGTTCTGATGCAAAAATTATTCCGTGTCGTCCATTGACAACGAAAATACTTTGGTTCTTTTGGGTCACTTCGTTTTATTGTTTTATAACAATAAAAGTAGTGAAAATTTAAACAGACATAACTTATTTTTTCGTAACGGATTTCTATTGATCCTTTTTCATTTTAAAGGGGTAAATAATACGTCTGTCTGGTTACTTTTCCAGCAAGAACTTTCTCAGAGAGTAAGGAGTTTTTATTCTCTTTTGCAAGAAAATTGTAAAAAGTAAACAGACACATTCCCAGCAGAAACCAGCAAACAATCAGCTTGCCAAAACAGAAAATTTGTCCGCGAATGAAGGAACCAAAGGAAGCAAAAATTTTGTATTTTATTAAAACTAAAAAATAATATGACCAAAAATGGATTTTTTCAACTTTGCAACTTTGTTTTTTAAAAAAGAACAATACAATTAGACTTGCTATTTCCGAAATAAAATTATTTTTAGTTTTCACAAAAAGAAGAAAAAGTAAAAGAACTGTCAAAGTGTCTCTCTCGAATCGCTCTCTTTTACTGACTATTTGTGTTAACAGACGACTTCCAGCAATAATTGGTACAAATTGTTACAAATTTTAGGGTAACCAGACAGACCTAATACCTTTCGAATAAGTTTTATTTTTTTAATCGGTTAAATGACAATGTTATGGTAACTGAAGTGTGAAAAACCGCTCAAAAAGCGTGGAAATGCTTCTCTTCGTGCTCTATGCTGCTTAGAAGATACCAAACAACGATAATTATTTATTTTCACCAAAAAGGAAATTAATCGGTTGATCGGCATTCACAAAAATTGAGATAGAACTCTGAAATTTTGAAATAATGGGTCTTTTGTTTGGGGGCATGTCAAACAATCATTTTTTGTGGAGGATTTTCGTGATCATGGAGAACCCTAAATGTCAAATTATAACTTATTCGGCAAAAAATGTAGCTAAAAACGCCAAATATCTCAAATTTCGCGGTACCGTTATATGGTGGCTATACCAAAACGTGGACCGATATAATTCATCTTCGAACTTAACATGCACCCAAGAAAAAAACCCATCCTTCCAAAGTTTCAGCGTCCTACTCAATTTTTGTGGATGCTAGGGTGATTACCACAGACGAACGGAGAGGCGGACTTGCATAAAAAACCAAAAAGTTAATACACAAAAAAGTGCATAAATCATCTATTTTTCAACCGATTGCATTTCCTTTTTGTTGAAAATAAATAATTATACTGTTTGGTATCTTCTAAGCTGCTGCAGCACGAGGAAAAGAATTTTGCCGTTTTTGTGCGTTTTTCACACTACATCGAAAATCCCAATGATTTCACTGATATGTGTGGATTAAAATCTTCAAGCTAAAATCTGGAGGCTCGACTTTCAGCTTAGACATACGATATAGTAGACTTTTTTGCTCAATACAATCCCAGGAATCAGAAATGAGGGCTCCTTATTATGTTCAAATCGCCCCACCCTAATATCAGGAGGTCCCTAAGTAGAAGACCTAGAGGATTTAGAGCTGTTTACATAGAAACTTAGAGGTCTTTTCTCAGAGATCTGGAAGTATTCTCAAAGAGGATCCTAGAGATCTTGTTGTAGAAGGCCTAGAGGTCAGAGGGCTTCCCGTAGAAGACCACGGGTCTTGAAGAGAAATAGGAGTGTTCATAGAAATCTAGAGGTTATCTCATAGATGAACCAGAGGTCGTCACGTAGAAGACCCAAATTTCTTCTCCCAGAGAAGACCTAAGATCTTCTCATAGACGACTTAGAGGACTTTTTATAGAAAACCTAGAGTTTTTCTTACAGAAGATTTAGAGCTCTTCTCATAGAAGATCTAGAGGTCTTTTAGTAAAAAACCTAGAGACCTTCTATGATAAAGTCTTAGATTGTAGAGGTTTTCCCATATAAGTCTTTTCATGGAAAACCTAGCGGTCTTCTCAGAGAATACCTAGGGCATTTTCGTATAACATTTACACACACTACGGTGATGACTTTTCTAAACTGCGTATCCCTATATTATATCTATTTGAGATTACATAACATCTTACATATATGGTAGTGCGATAAAAAAACCCTCATTCAAAAACCAATATGAAATTATTTTTTTTATGATTTGAACTAGGGTGCATACACGTTCATATGGGCAAAATGTGCCTCATCGAAATAATGGTTTTAGACCCCAAGTATGGTTGGACGAAATTCGTTTCATACAATTTGGAGTCAATTTAACCATGTCCGTCAGTCTGTCTCTGTGGCGGGATTTAGCATATGATAACTCTCCAACGGAACAGTCGATTTGGTCCAGAATATGGGCTTCATAATATTCTGTCCAAAGTTAATTTAAGTTCGAAGATGGGTCATATCGGTGCACTCTCCCCCAAAAGTTTAAAATATTTCGCTGAAATTATGTGCACGATAACTCTTGAGGCCAGTAACTGATTTTGCCCATACTTTGCAATATGGACTATATCGGCTCACTCGAATATGGGCTTTGTGTACCTCCCAGACAAAATTTTGGAAAAGTGTAATTTAAGAGCAGCACTCAAATCGATTTAATTTTTGTTGTAACAACTTATAGTTGCTGCAAACAATTACGACGGTTTTTTCGGGGGCAAGTCCATACTTTCACAGAAAATGTCCCGGAAGAATAAATAAAACCTATGGCGCCATGCGAAGTGGCTGGGCCGCACGATAACTCTCAAACGGTGTGGTGCGTGTTCGTGCCTTCTCAGAAAATGCCGAGTTTGTCCGTGTGGTATCGGAAAAAAATTTTGGCCGTTCGTGATTGTGTTATTTAGTTCGACACGATTTTACACGACACGATTCAGCACGATCTGCACTATGTATCACGATCGTGCTAAATTTTTGGGTTCGAAAATTTTCCTTTAAAATTCGTGCGAAGAGATCATACTAAACACAAAAAATTAACATTCAGTTAAGCAATGTCAACAAGAATATAAAACGGATCAAAAACTATCCGCACTGAAGTTTTCGTACAATTACTTTATTCGTTTTT
Organism: Musca autumnalis; assembly: GCF_047663935.1. Taxonomy (NCBI): domain Eukaryota; kingdom Metazoa; phylum Arthropoda; class Insecta; order Diptera; family Muscidae; genus Musca; species Musca autumnalis. The sequence continues at coordinate 201,868,599 of NW_027411755.1, forward strand.
GTAGACCGGTAAGCCTGATACTTTGGCCTCTTTAAAACATAACCAGATGCTCATCATGAACTACAATTTTTAAAACAATTAGCTAGGAAAGTTTTGACTATACCCGTCAGTTCACACGGTGCGCCTTAACTAATATTATTTTGCAGATTCTGAAACTACAAAAAAGTCTCGGTCAAAGTTCATATTTGTAGCGGTTTTTTATGTTTTCACGGTTTAACTTTGAAACCGCAACTCAATGGGACTATAAGAAATGTTGTAACAGTGAAAATTCTCTACAAGATTGACCTTAATGGTATTTTCGTAGGTTTTACTATTTTTGAGATATAGAAGTTCAAATTGGGACAATTCACAGACTGTATCGCCTCCTTATAAAACAATTTCATGTACGGTGCCCTTGACTAACTTTTAATGAAAACCGCTTACACCTGGGAAGCTTTTTGCGGATTCTGAAACAGGAATGTTCATAGGATTGGCCTCCTTTCAATTTTTTTTTTTTGGACGTTTGGAACTGCTAACGACCCATAGTTAGCATCAGTGAGGAAAGTTTATTTTATTTCTGTTAAATATATTATTTAAAAAATATAATTTCTTGCAATAAAATATTTGATATTGGCTAAAATACGTCCTTAGGAATATTCAAATGACCCAAAAATTTAACATTTTTTACAAGTTTATCCTCATCGCATTCAACGCATACATAAACTGTATGCGTTGTATAAAATAAAGCTCGTAAAAATCGAAGCATACAAATGCCAGTTTAAACGCAACTTTATGAAAAAAAGTCTGAAATATATAAATGTGAGTGCAGGCAGTGTTTTTGGCATTTCCACTCACGTTTGGTATTCATTAAAAAAGAGAGAGAAGTAACGTTAATATTATACGTATGCCCAAAAATATGCCAAGTGAAATTTCAGAAATCGGACCGTATTCAACAGAATATGTATGAAGTACAGGCCAACTCAAATGCTGTGAATAAAACATAGCAGGGCAAATAAAGCGACGGCAGTATCTGTGGGGTGTTGATGGTCAAGACTATTGTACGTTTGATGGTAGCAGTGGGTGCTGATATGTATGTATGTAGATTTCGTATAGATGGCAGCACAATAACCCACAAAACAGAATGGGCATGTTAATATTGTGAATAATAACACCAACAAAAATAACATGGCAGGGGTAAAGGGTGGGTGTATTCAAATCTTTTAACAGATAGTAAAACTGTTGAAAAATACAAACACGTCGTACACGGACACGGGAACAAACAAAAATATGTTAAAATCTTAAAATGGAACGGAATACAATTCCGGATGAAACCAATCCGAATACGAATGAATATTATTTAATGAAATGATTTTTTAAAATAACAACCTCAGGCCTAACAACAACTGGAGAATAAAGGGATTGATAATGGTGGTCTCAAAAAGGGTATCTGTTGCTCCACAACTACTGCTACATTAGGGTGTTGACTGAAATGTTGGCAGATGTGTTAAATCAAAAATCTTACTTAGTTGTCGTTGTGTAGCCAATACAGCTCGTGGTTCATACGATGTCGATGTCAAGTACGAGTACTCTGCTTGTACAAGTACTTAGTATCAGTGTTTTGCAAAGCGTTTTCTTTTTTGTTTGACGAGATGTGGCTTTGTTTTTAAACTGCATATTTAAGCCGAAGTAGCATCTCTTGGCCAATACTATTCTTCTTCTTCTTATTTCACAACTGATGTTGTTTGTTGTGTTTATTGCAGTGCCGAGGTAGAGGAAGTCTTTAACTATCTCAGAAGTATATGAACCAACTTCCACAATTGTTCCGAGTTCTATGGACGCATTTCGAGTCGATAGCTTCAGCTTGGTCTTGTCTCCGTTTACTGCCAGACCCACTTTAGAAGATTCTCCGTCAACCTACTTGAAGGTATCTGTTACTTATTTTACTGATCGGCCCATGATGCCTTTATTATCAGCATAAGTAACATGTGGCTATTGGTGTAAATTGTGTCATTTCATTTGCATGCCGTTTAACCATTTCCAGCAGGATGTTGAAGAAATCAAGGGAATGACTGTCTTCTTGTCTGAAACGTCTTTTGGTAATAACTGCTCGGTGTGGTTCTTTCTTATTTTACTTGAGGGCCAGGCATCAGTTGGAGTCATCTTGCAAATCGAATAAGCTTTGCTAACTAGCTGATGCATACACCTTATCAGCGTGTCGCCTCCAGTTGAGAACAGCTCGGCTGGTAAGCCATCGGCCACTTTCTGCCTTGTTATTCTTCAACCGGTTTATTGCTGTTTTTACTACATCTTGGCAGGGCGGAATACATTCAATATCATCTTGTGGGATTGGATCTGTAGTCTTCGCCCGTATTGGATTCCAACAGTTTTGAAAAATACCAGACATTGCCTTATCTGCTTGCGCAAGTACACATGCTTCGGGCAGTATCAGTGTTTTGTAAAGTGTTACTTTTTTTTGACGGTATGTGGCTTTATTCGTAAAGTGTTTACTTAGCCCAAATTAGCATATGTTGGCCAACACTATTCTTCTTCTTATTTCACAACTGATATTGTTGACTGTGTTTACGGCGGTGCTTATGACGGTACCGAGGTAGACAAAGTCTTTAACTACCTCAAAATTGTACGTACCAACATTCACAGATGGTGCGAGATCTGTGGACGTATTACGTGTCGATACCATCAACTTGGTTTTATCGCCGTTTACTGCCAGACCGACTTTAGCAGATTCCCTTTCGAACAAAGGTGTCAGTTACTTCCTTGACCGATCGACCCATGATGTCAATATCGTCGGCACAAGCAAGTGACATATGACTGTTTGTGCATATAGTTCCACTTCTTTCGACCTTCGCATCTCGTATAACCTTTTCCAAAAGGATGTTGAAGAGATCACATGACATGCCGTATCCTTATCTGAAACCTCTTTTGGTACTAAACTCTTCGGACAGGTTCTTTCCTATTTTAACTGAGGACAGAGCATCAGTTAATACCATCTTACAAACCCGAATGAGCATTGCGGGGATACCAAACTCAGACATTGCTTGGAATACCTTTGAACATAGGGAACTCTCGAATGCTGCTTTATAATCGACAATAAGTTGGTAGGTGTCGATCTCTATATCTTGCGTCTTCTCCAGGAGTTGTCTCAAGGTAAATATCAGGTCAATTGTGGTTTTGCGCGGTCTAAAGCCGCACTGATAGGGTCCAGTTATTTCATTGACCATAGGCTTTAGTAGTTCACACAATATCTTATCTATCTTATATACAATAGGGAGCAGACGTATGCCCTGTAATTGGAACACACAGTCGTACCTCCCTTCTTGTGGACTGGACATAAGATGCTCAGGTTCCAATCGTCGAGTACTCGTTCTTCCTGCCAGATGGTGCTACCTAGGTGATGCTAACTGGCTGATGCATACACATTATCAGCGTGTCGCCTCCGGTTTTGAACAGATCGGCTGGAAGGCCATCGGCTCCTGCTGCTTTATTATTTTTCAGCCGGTTTATTGCTGTCAAATACCATCTTCTGGAATTGGATCTGTGGTATCTTCGTTGTCTTCTTTAGTATTGGATACCAACAGTTTGGAAAATGCTCTCTCCATATCCTGAGCACACTATATGTATCAGTTAACAAATTGCCTTGCTGGTCTCTACAAGATGATGTTCCTACCAAAGCCATAAGTTTGATGTTTCACTCTTTGGTAGAATTTTCTGAATTCATTCTAACTGTACCTTTCGATTTTTTTACACTCCCGCTTTTCCATTTCTATCTTTTTCCTGTGGTAAAGACGTTTCTCCTCTCTCCTTTTCTCCTGATACCTCCCTCGTGCGCTACGCGTTGCTAATGATTGTAGAGTAGCCCTGTATGCCGCATTTATCTCTTCGGTAGCAGCACGATACTCATGTTTATACCATGGGTTCCTTGGTGGATGTCTCTGGTATCCAAGTATGTGGGTAATACTTTGTCACAGTGCTGATATGTTATCGGGACTGGGAGTGCTTTCCTGTTGAGTGGAATATGTCGAAGATATCTGTTGTTATAGCAGCATCGAAACCTATGTAGAAGCACAGGTTTGAAGCTGGGTTCGCAGCCGCCTGCCGAAAGACTATGGTTTCCGGTCAATCCGGTACGGAAGAACCCACTGCCGTTGGATTGGTGGTTTGTGGATATCTGTTGTCATTGCAGCTTACCGTTGTTCAACTTTCGCGTTGTATATGTTCTTACTTTCTTTTTGTTCTTCTTTTCATTAATCGTACCTTTGCTGCAACAAGGGGGTGGTCCAAATCTGTTTTCCCCCCCGTGAATGTCTTCCATCTATCACAACGTGGTCAATTTTATTTTTTGTTCCGGAAACAGCCAGGTGCCCTTATGAATGTCGAGATGCTTAAATCTGGTACTGATAACACATTTTTTACCGTTGCGATGTCTATCCGCCTCAATCCATTGTCAGATGTTTCACTGTGGAGACTGAATTTCCCGACTGTTGGGCATTTGGCATTAAAATCGCCTAGAATAATTTTAATGTCATTGGCAGGACAACTGTCTTGTATTTTGTCTAAGCGCTCGTAAAATGTGTTTTAGCCTGAGCGAAAATAAAGCTGATGTTAAAAAATATTGCTTTTATCCGTATTGTAGTTTGCATTCAGTGGGGTGAAGCTGGATACCAGATATTTTAACCTCCGACAAACTACAAATCCGCAACCAAACTCATGCTTTCTGTCATGGAAGCTATAATACAATGCATCGCCTTTAGGTGTTTTTGCGACGCATGAACTAACTTTAATGCAAAGGTGCTTTAACCTGGGAAGTTTTTTGCGGATTCTGAAAAATCAAAAAATAAAAAATCGCCTGAGGGATTTTTAAAATCGCGGTCAAAGTTCACATTAGTAAATTTTTTTAGGATATCATGATTTTACTTGAAAACGGCAAGTCTATTCGAAATGGGACTGGAGAGAATCTTATAGCTATGAAAATTCTCTACAAAGTTGTTCTGTGTGATGTTTTTTTAGGTTTTACCATTATTGAGATAAAGAAGTTCAAATTGGGACATTGTACTAATGTTATCGCCTGCTTATAAAACACGGTTTGACTTAACTAACTTTACATAAAAAGTGCTTACACTTGGGAAGTTTTTGCGGATTCTGAAACAACAATGTTCATAAATGAGAAAAATCGAAAAAGAAAAAACATCGCCGTCAAAGGTCAATTTATTAGGTTTACACGATTTTGCTTGAACCGGCAAGTCTTATCGAAATGGGACTAGGACTATATCTCAAAAATGGTTAAACCTAGGAAAAAACTATAAGGGTCAATCTTGTAGAGAAATTCCATAACTACATAGCCAATATATTTATCCCCGTTTTTTACTCCCATTTTCAAGGAAAATCGCGAAAACTTAAAAACCCCTCCGTTGATTCTTATTTGTATTGTAGTATTTCCATCTATGAGCATTGTTGTTTCAGAATCCCACAAAAAAACTATAACTGAATTTTCCACAATTTTCAAAATAAATATTTAACAAAACAAAAAAACATTTTATTTTTGAAAATTGTGAGAAATTCAGTTATAGTTTTTTGTGGGGTTTTTCAGACTTAAACCACTATAACTTAGCCATTTGTTAAATGATTTAAAACAATGATAGCTTATTTAAAGGATATTATTCACCCCTTTAAAAGGAAGAAGGATCAGAAGAAATCCGTTGTGGAAAAAATAAGATATGCCCGTTTGAAAATATAAGAAACCCAGATTTTCACTACTTTTACCGTTATAAAAACATAATACGAAGCGACCCAAACGAACTAAAGGCATTTTCGTTCTAACTAGATCCCTGAAAAAGCGTTCCAATGCTTTTGCAATGTATTAGAGAGTTCTTAATTACTGTCTTGGCTACAATTTTTGTCTTTGCGTTGGCTCGAAAATCTCAATGGTTTGGCTGTTATATGCGAAGATGTCAACAAAATGTAGATAAAAACTTATAGTCAAAATCGGGAGGCTCGATTTTCATCGTAGACATATGGTCCAGTATACTTTTTTGCTCAATACAATCTCAGGAATCAGAATCGCGAAGAGCCCATTAAGGTTTTCAAATCGCCCAGGCCTAACCCTCAGCCTTTAGCTAATTAGGGTATATACACTTCGATACGACAAAAAATGTGACTCATCGAAATAATGGTTTTAGAATACAACTATGTTTGGACGAAATTCTTTTCAGACAATTTGGAGTTGATTTGTTCGTAATATTTTGTCTAAAATTAGTTTAAGTTCGAAGATGTGCCAAATCGGTCCACTCCTTCGGGTACCTTCCTCACAAAAGTTCAAAGTTTTTCTGAAAAATGGTGTGAAAGATAACTCTCGAGGAGAGCAATTGATTTGGTCTAAGCTTTGCACATCGTATTATTCCTTCCAGATATAGATCGGGTTCGAATATGGACTTTATCGGTCCAATCCTACGGTTACATAACATTGTTCCACAACATCCCATACGGGACAAGGGAGACTTCTCTCATATCCTACGGTTACATCCCACACAAAATTCGGAAAAAGTGAAGTTTAAGAGCTAAACTCGGATAGCTCTGATTTTTTTTAGCAGTTTGTCCCTGTGGCCCCAATTACGACGGTACAATTTTTTTCGGGGGCAAGTCCATACCACCTGCTACAAGAAACCTGGACGACACCAAGTAAAATGGAAAATCCGAAGGATAACTCCCGCAGGGAGTTTCCGATTCGTCCATCCAGTCATGTATAAGGCTGGAATATGGACTATTATTGGACCGTCCCGTCCTTTGGGTACCTCCCACACAAAATTTGGGAAAAGTGCAGTTTAAAATGTTTCAGACTTTTTGCAGATGGTCGTTTTCAAGGTCCCTATTACAACAGTACAATTGTTTCCGGAATAAGTCCATACTTCCTGAGATAATGGCCCAAAATGGCAAGTGTGCAAGATAGCTCTCAAACTTTTCAAAAATTTCTTCCAATCTTAGTTTAACGTTATCTAATGTTTTCAGAACGCGCAGCACATGTTAGTTCACTACCTTTAACACCCGTTAAAGGTAGTGAGCTAACCAATCAGTGTCCACATGAAATGAAAGAGGGACCAAGATAAGTCCTGGGCTTTCCCATGTTAATGCCGGTCAGGACCGTTACTTGATATCTTTCATCCCCTACGTTAACACAAATCTACTATTAAAAAAAAAATGCCAAATTTTTTGTCAAAACCCCTAAGTGGGGAAATGTTAGAAATGTGAAGAATATATTGTTGATACCAGGGTTTCGGAGTCGAGGTATTTTTGGCTCGACAAAAATACCACTAACAAGTGAGCAAAGGCTATAGTTGGGACGGGGCGGACCATGTGATACCCTACACCACCACCCCTGTGCATAAGCTTTTCACTGGTAAACATTTTTTTTAGGGAATATAAACCAACTACCACCAAAAATAATATGCCTCTTTGTTTCTGGGACCCCCATAAGAAACCAAAATTTCGTGACCATCCAATCAAAATTACGACCTGTAGCTTAATTGCAAAAAATTGAAGAATTGACAGGCTTTGCCGTTGGAATACCCCTACTAGAAGCCAATATATTCACAAAGAATAAAACCTTGAATTTGTCTCCAAATGAGTTTTTCCCCATTCCGACCCCTAAATATTATCCGACTATCACCAAAATCAATAGGCTTCTTCCTTTGTGGGAACCGCATCAACTCCCAAAAAATTCGTGACGATCCGATCAAAACTGCGACCTGTAGCGTGATTACAAACAAATCGGAAAATGGGATGCATTACCGACTATTGCGATGTCTCTGTTGTTTGAGCAGCTACAACAACCTACTTTACATCATTGTAAAGGTGATATTTTCTACTTTCCTTGCCAGGTTTTGCTTTTGATATACCTCTTAAAGAAACAGAGATATTAGCTTTGAAATAAAACGTAGACCTTTTCTCCAAATAAGTTTTTGCCCATTCCGACCCCTGAATATTATCTGACCATCATTAAAATCAGTAGGCTTCTTCCTCTGTGGGACCCCCATTAACCCCTAAAATTTCGTGACAATCCGATCAAAATTGCGACCAGTGGCGTGATTGCTTTTGATATACCTCTTTAAGAAACAGAGATATTAGCTTTGAAATAAAATGTTGACTTTTCTCCAAATAAGTGTTTGCCCATTCCGACCCCTAAATATTATCCGACCATCACCAAAATCAATATGCTTCTTCAACTGTGAGACCCCCAATAACCCTCAAATTTTCGTGACGATCCGATCAAAATTGCGACCTGTAGCGCGATTTCCAAAAAATAGAAAAATGGGATGTATTACCGACTATTGCGATATCTCCGTTATTTGCTTACCTACGCCGACCTAGTTTGCATCATTGTAAAGACGGGATCTTCTACTTTTATAGTCAGGCTTTGCTTTTGCAAAATTTTCAACCAAAGCTGTGATATTTGTCAATATAATTAAAATCGCAAAACTGAAAATTGGGGTTTTATTTGCTACTATTGCGATATCTTCGTTGTCATCACCTACGAGCACCTACTTTACATCATTAGAAAGGTGATATTTTCTGCTTTCATTGTCAGGTTTTGCTTTTGGTATACCCCATACAGAAGCTAAGATATTGGCTTTGGAAAAAAACGTTGTATTTTTATCCACCTAAGTTTTTTGCCCTTTCCGACCCCTAAATATTATCCGACCATCACCAAAATCAATAGGCTTCTTCCCCTCAGGGACCCCCATCAACATCCCAAATTTCGTGACGATCCGATCAAAATTGCGACCTGTAGCGTGATTACAAGGTTTAGATGGACAGACGGACAGACGGACGGACGGACTGACGGACGGACACACATAGCCAGATCGACTCAGCTCGTCGAGACATTCATTTTGGTATATATAAGTATGGGTCTACGACCAATATTTCGATGCGTTACAAACTTTTTGGCCAAAACCAACTTATAATACCCTCCCCACATAGTGGTGTAGGGTATAAAAATGAATAAAATGTGCACAAATTTTTAACTTTTTCCTAATTTTTGGCCTATATAGGATAATGTATTAGATTTTCTTTACATATTAATTAAATAGGACATTCGTTCGAATACATTCCAACATATCAATATTGTTTCTGCCGAATGTAACACTGAAAAATAGCAAAGTTAGAAAGTTTTTGTCGGATTTCCTTTTTTGCACGAGTATATTCTGGACGAAATTCTTTAAGCTTTCAAAATATGTGCAAATTAAGGGGCAATACAAATCATAGGGATTACATTCAATAAAAATTATAAGCAATTCATGACTAAGTTTCAAACTGGATGTAGGCCAACATTTTAGTGTGCTTAGCCTTAAAACGAGAACCCCAGTTGTAAAGCTCAATAAAAGCCATTTTACATGATTTTTCACGAGAACAATACGTAACTTTTTGTCCTTTATCACTTTTACACGATCCTTTCTCATGAAAACTCTATGATTATGTATTTGTGTAGAAAACTGGGATACACATGAACTATACAGATCCGGTTGTTTGAATGTCTACATCTAAAGCCCCTATTGAGTATGTAATGAATACTAGAAGAAAGATACGCCGTTTGTCAGACGTCTGAGTTATGGCGGGATGAATCTGTCGTTGACCACCAACGAATTTATGATGCCCTAATTCAGAAGCGTAGATTATTTACCGAAATACATAAACATACGGTTTTTTGAGAAAGTAACGGGTAATACTGATAAAGAACAATGAAAACGTGACAATATCAATTTCTTCGATGTGGGAACCTACATAAATATAACTTTCGGTGTAACATTTTTGTAGAAAATTGCATTTTGTTTTAATTTTTGAGTTAAAGAAAAAAAAGGACATGGAAGGAACTGATCTAGAAGGACAGCATATTCGACAGAAAGGTCCTCATTCTATTTAACTGAAATAGTGAAACAGTATCTCCAAACAGAGATATAAAGCTATTTTCTCAATGATTGATGGGGGTCAATCAAAAAATTCATTATGTCATTACTTAGAAAATTTCAGCTATCGGATCCTTGGGGCTTTCATTCCGAAAAGGAATTTTTCCACCCCCAGATCTTGACTTCCATTTTGTGTCACAGGGTATTCAGTACAGTTTCCCATAGAGACCACACTATCTTTAATAGAAGACTAGGATGAATTCTCATAAAGTCAAGATGAGAATATCAATAGACCTTTGTGGGAAGACCATTAAGACTTCTGAGGAAAGAGGTTAGGGATGAATAGACAGACTACACTTCAGAGGATAGTAAATATCCTGTGAATTGTCCTTTAACTTTGTATATTGCAGACGGTAGCATATATGTTTTCTTAAACCTTTCTTTTAAAATAAATAGGAGTTTTTAAAAAAATGTTCTTGTTCCAAATTTAATGTTATACTTCTAAAGCGTTGAAAAAATTTTGCCCAGAGTCGGAGTCGAGTTATTTTTTCGACTCAGACTCCGACTCCAGCAAAATTGCTCGACTCCGACTCCGAAACTCTGGTTGATACAACCATATATTTTGTGTCAGGCACCAGCATTCCCCATTTTGTTCTCATAATATGATTAACTCTTCATTTGGGTTTTGGTAGTTTGCTTCATACCCACCCTTCGATCGATCCTAATGTTCACACATAAAATAAATATTAAATATCATAAATATTTTCTACAATTCACACAGACAGTAAAAAATAAAAACGCTTTTTAAAAAATATGTCTTGTATATTTCATTGACGTTGCAACTGGACTGGGATCGTGTGCGTGTGAGTTGTTTTTTACAATGCCGGCCAAATACTTGCACGCATTCCCATTTACACCTCTCATCATTCCCAAAATTGACTGAAAATACAATTTGAATAAAAAAAGGCAAAAGGGAAATATATTTTTATATTTTATTAAATGCCTATCACGCACTCGTCTCAATTGTCATAACAATTTGTTAAGTGCCCAAAAAAAGGAAAATTTTTGAAATTTAATTGCTTACAACGAGTACGAGAACGTCTTGCAATAAATTGATATATTGAAGATACAGATATGTGTGAAAAATTATTAATTTTCATAAAATTAAATTATCTGTCTATATGACAATTGATATTGTAGCGAAACTCGGATTAGGGTTCGATAGGATTCGTGGACGACCGTGAAGGAATGGTTGGATGTTGCCAATTTGAAGATGATCGGGAATTCCATGATTCGTTGTTTGTTATACCCTACACCAAAATATGGAGGGTATAATTAAAGTTTTCATCCCATTTGTAAGACATGTAAATATTCATCGAAGACCCTAAAAAGTATATAACATTTTAAGTCGATAAGCAGTTTCAGATTTAAGCATCTAGATGCCATCTCAGACCCATATTATTCTCTAACGAGGGTATAAACACTTTCATACGACCAAAATGTGCCTCATCGAAATAATGGTTGTAGACCCCAAGTATGTTTGGACGAAATCCGTTTCAGACAATTTGGAGTCGATTTAGCAATGTCGGTCCGTCTGCCTGTCTCGATGGAGGGCACGATAACTCTCGAACAGATGTACTGATTAAGTCCAACATTTAGCATTCGTAATTGTTTGTCCAAACTTAGTTTAAGTTCGAAGATGAGCAATATCGGTCCACTCCTTCAGGTACCTCCCCAACAAACGATACGAAAATGTTCGGAAAAAATGTGCGCACGATATCTCTTGGAGGGACTAACCGAGTTGGTCCATACTTTGCACAGCGTGCAATTTCTTCCAAACATAGGTGAGGTTCCAGTATGAACCATATCGATCCACTCCTTCGGGTACCTCCTACACAAAATTTCGGAAAAGTTCCGTTTAAGACCTGCTCTTGAATCACTTTGATTTTTGTTGTAACAACTTGTATTTACTGCCCGCAGGGGCAAGTCCATACTTCCTCCGCAAATAGGCCGAAAGTTGTAAAAACCCATATGGTACCATGTGTAGTGGTTGGAGCACACGCTAACTCTCCAATAGATCTGCTGATGCGCAAGATTTTGTTCAATATTATTTTAAGTCCGAAGATGAGCCATATCGGTCCACTCCTTTAGGTACCTCCCCCAGAGAAGTTCAAAACTCTTCACTAAAATTGAGCGCACGATAACACTTGAAGGTAGTAACCGATTTGGCACATACTTTGCACATAGTAATATTTTTACGAGACAAAGATCAGGTTCGAATATGGACTATATACGTCAACTCCTTCGGGTACCTCCCACACAAAATCACGGAAAAATGCTGTTTAAGGCCTGCTCTCGAATCGCCTTGATCTTTGTTGTAGCAACTTGTATTCGATGCCCCCAAAAACTCCTATGACACCATGTGTAGTGGCTGGAGAGCACGATAACTCTCGAATGGATCAGCCGATTCGGTCTTCGTATTATTTTGTCCAAAATTATTTTAATTTCGAAGATTGGCACTACCGGTGCGCCCCTTTAATTCACAGAGGCTGAGGGTACATCTTTGTCGGCAAAGCCGACTTATACTTTTGTTACTTGTTTCGCTCATCAGCTGACTCACCTCTATCACCCTTTAGTGGGGTTTAGAATTTGGGACAGCTACAGAGTCGGTCGAAACCTTAACGGAGGACTTGGACACCTTTTTTTCTTTTTGTCTTCTTTTCTTTAAGCCTTCTTTGAGGGCTGTGATGCTGCCGTATTGGATGAAGTGGTGTCCTTGTTTGAGCCGTAGGTTCCTTCCTTCGTCGCCTTCTTGGGCGCCTCGATGAGGATTGCTCCCGCTCTTCACGTAAAAATGTCACTGGCATTCAGTTTCCTCATAGTCACATGGGGGTATTCTCTTTCAAATTTCCTCACGATCTTGAGATTAGATCGTATCTGCTGAAATTCCCTTATACTGATGGTGTTTGGGTCTTTATTAAAATACCGATTGCAGTAGTTATCTGCCCTTCGGTATACTCCTTTATCTTTTGCTTCTTTGGCTTTGGCAGTTTGCTGATTCAGTGAATCATCCGTCTTATCGCTGGATACTTCAAACCTGCTGCTCTCGTATTTATTCGACACTAAAACGTTTATTCCAATTTAATAGGTCGTTTTAGGAGCTGTTCATGGCTTCCACCTCTATAGGCAACGATAAATTTTCCCAAATTTCATCCGGGATCCTCTCTTCCTTAAGAGTCTCAATAACATTGGAAGTAACAGACTATGTCTGTTTAGGCCATATAAATGGCCATGTTCCGGAGTGCCATCCCCGCCCTTAGTAACAGTCCACTTCTCTGCAACACCAGGGTTTGAGCTGCTGGCAGCAACATTGGGGGATTCCTTGCCAGTGTCCACATTTGTGATGGTCAGGGATAAAGAAGTTGATGCACTTGTGAGAGTGAAGTCTGAGGGTGCCAAGGCATCCACACCTACATTAGTCGAATGTTTATTTTGTGGATTTGGTTTTTTTATTAAAAGTTCATATATGCATGAGATATTGATTTGTGGAGAGACTGAGGTCCACCCTAACATAGCCACAGCAAGTACCTGACAGCTATGCTTACCCGGAGGAAAAAAGCCTCTCTAACATATGTCTCAAACATATTTTGCAGCTAACATATATTTGTTTGCAACCAGTCTCAAACATAACATATGTTTGGGTCCTACATACACCCGTGAGCGTAAATTTAATCTCGCTCACAACCTGTGTAGACTCTAACTGGTGGTGACCGAGAGTAAATTTACGCTCACGGGAGACCCATCGTCTTACTCCGGCATACACACATTTATAAATAGTGGTGGTTTTTTTATTGAAATGTATAGAAATACCAACCACAAAAGCAACAACAGACGCGTAAATACATAAAAAATTGCAAATAAAAAAGTGGCACACTTTTAGAAAGAAAAACAAATAAAAACTGTTAATTATAAAATATAGGAACATCGTTGAACGCTTCTCGTTAGTTGTAAAATAAGACACATTCACCTCAAAATTGAAATCATCAAAGGGAAATTGACTCCTGAAATCAAATGATTATATAATGTTATAAATAGGTTCATCCATATTTCAAATATATGCATGTATATTAAAAATGTATTAATGTTATCACCAATATTAAATGCGATTTCTTCCTTGTCCAATAAAATATTTCCATTCACTTTTTGATTCAATTATAAAATTGCCAATTATATTGGGCATTTAATTTACTAAAAGGCACAATTTCTTTAAGAAAAGACGAACACTGATTTATTCACTCACTTTACCGTTTTTACTCAACGATTGTATTTAGAAAACTGAACAATAAAAGAACAGCATAATTCATACCATTTTTTCTTTTCCGCTTTGCTCGCTACGTTGGTTAACGACAACAAAGCACGAAACACACGTGTTTGGCCGCATACAAACCACAAAAGCACAAACATACTTGGTACCCTAACTGCAGACCTTGAGAACACCGATTGGCACGTGGTCGCATAACTCTTCGGTGTTAGGGAATCTCATTTAGGGTTGGAGATCACTACCTAAATTCTATGTCGCTAGTCCAGAGATGAATTGTGGAGTAAATCAATTCACCTCATCGACTCACGACAACAACTCCACCTTTTGAAACTGGCTTGGAACCGACTTCCTTATACCATATTTTTGTCGATTGTAGAGCAGCCTTCGACAGACATTTATGTTCAAATGTATTCTAAACCATATCCGAAGTTGGCATCCAAAATTGTGAGATGTTATTTACTGATACCCGGTCCTCAGTTGAAATAGGAAAGGTCCTCTTCAAACAGTTCAGTACCAAAAGAGGTTTCACACAAGGATAAATAATTTCTTGTGATCTCTTTAACACCTTCTTGAAAAAGGTTATACGAGTTACAAACGTCAAAAGAAATGTCGCTTCGTCTGGCTCACAAACAACATAATTTGTGAAATAAGAATAAGAATAGATTGGTTAACATATGCTAGTTTGGTTAAGTAAGCAGTTTAACACGTAAAAAGGTATCAGTCGCGTTTGCCGACAGAGATATACCCTCCACCTGTGAAACATTCATCTATGGATACAAAACATAAACCCTTTTCCCTACAAAAATATAATTAGAGCCCGTTTTGGACGTATGATCTTACCGACTAACATCTGAAACAAAAAATAACACTTTACAAAACACTGGGTACTTGGGCCAGCACATAAAGTAGTGCTTGGGATGTTTGAGAGAAAAAATATACGAAAGATCTACGGGCCAATCTGCATTGAAGGTGAATATCGACGTAGTATGAACCACGACCTTTATCGGCTATACAACAATATCGGTATAGTTAAACGTATCGATACACACATATCGATGAACCAGCTAAAGACATTGTTTTATAAGGAGGCGATATAGTCGGTGCATAGTCCCAATTTGAACTCCAATATCTCAAAAATGTTTCACCATTTTTTGCCATAGGAAGAAGTCTAAAAGGTCAATCTTGTAGAGAATTTTCACAGCTATAATATTTTTTCTAATGTCCTTCCACTAGGACTCACGGTTTCCAAACAAAATCCAGAAAACCTAAAAAGCCCTAAAAATGTGACCGTAGACCGTGATTTATTTGAAAATTCATTCGGTGTTTTTTTTTTTGTGTTTCAGATTTTTCTCATCTATGAACATTGTAGTTTCAGAATCCGCTAAAACTTCCAAGGTGTAAACACCTTTCATTTAAAGTAAGTGAGTTACAACATATTTTGAGTCCATTCTGTATACCATTTGCAATTGCAAGAGTTTCCAAAGTGATAAGGTAATAATTCTATTTTGGGGTTTTGCAGAAATCATTCAACCATAATTGAGTATTCTGTAGCAAAATATTTGTTTTGGCATCCTTTGAAGCTTTTCAATATACGACAGAGTTTCTGAACATATCAATTTCATAAGCCTATACAATTCATATCTAAAAAATACTCGACATTTCTGTAGTATTGGAGTAGGTCTTTAAACAAACACCCAACCAACCAATTCAATAAAATGACGGTGATTGTAAAATACAAAACAGAAATGAAAAACATGTAAAATCTGACATGAATAGGCTCCAATTACTACGAGGTATTAACACCGTCACTGGCTCAACAGCAACATGAACAAGAACAAAAAATGTTACGTTTTTGCACAACAACTTCAACTTCCCAGTGAATAGAAGTCAATCTGTTCAAGTTGAAATTGAGAGTTGCGTACTAGAATTTGCGCATGGGTGTGTGTGTGCGGTGACATAGATATGATAGAATAATATTGCTTTTCCCAGTTTCCTAGGCTTTCATTGAATTGAATCCTATGTTCTTCCAGTGATGAATAGATGTCAAATTGAATAGTTCGTTTGTGTCTTGTATTTTTCGATGAATGGCGGCAGTTCACGCATGACAGAATAACTTTCCCAAAAAAACGAAGCGAATATTAATTGAATTTCTGCCCAAGCGGGAATCTGAATATCTGAAAAATTTAACCAATGATTCTGGAGAAAAATATTTAAAATTGTATATTTTCCCATAAAAGATGGATTCATTCGTACTTAATCTTGTATTCGAATTGCATTCGTAAAGAATGTAAAATAAATTGTTGTTGTTGGTATTTATTGTTGATATGCAAATTTTACAGCTCTGTGCTGTGATGCATACAACAGCTTCATAAGTGAATAATCGTTAAATTAAGAACGTGAATTCTTTTGTGTGCCCGAAGCTGATAAAAGAAGTTGGTATGGTGCGAAGTGAATAGGCCACAAAATGTGGATTTTTTAAAGATTTTTGGCAGCCACCAAAGAGGCCACAAAACGAGGGTTTTTAAAGATTTTTAACAGCCACCATACATGTAACAATACGTTGATTTTTTTAAAGATTTTTGGCAGCCACAAAACCTGGATTTTTGAAAGATTTTTGGCAGCCACCAAAGAGGTCACAAAACGTGGATTTTTTAAAGATTTTTGACAGCCACCAAACAGGTCCTAAAACGTGGATTTTTTAAAGATTTTTGACAGCCACCAAACAGGTCGCAAAACGTGGATTTTTTAAAGATTTTTGACAGCCACCAAACAGGTCCCAAAACGTGGATTTTTTAAAGATTTTTGACAGCCACCAAACAGGTCCCAAAACGTGGATTTTTTAAAGATTTTTGACAGCCACCAAAGAGGTCCCAATACGTGGATTTTTTAAAGATTTTTGACAGCAACCAAACAGGTCCCAAAACGTGGATTTTTTAAAGATTTTTGACAGCCACCAAACAGGTCCCAAAACGTGGATTTTTTAAAGATTTTTGACAGCCACCAAACAGGTCCCAAAACGTGGATTTTTTAAAGATTTTTGACAGCCACCAAACAGGTCCCAAAACGTGGATTTTTTAAAGATTTTTGACAGCAACCAAACAGGTCCCTAAACGTGGATTTTTTAAAGATTTTTGACAGCCACCAAAGAGGTCCCAATACGTGGATTTTTTAAAGATTTTTGACAGCCACCAAACAGGTCCCAAAACGTGGATTTTTTAAAGATTTTTGACAGCAACCAAACAGGTCCCAAAACGTGGATTTTTTAAAGATTTTTGACAGCCACCAAACAGGTCCCAAAACGTGGATTTTTTAAAGATTTTTGACAGCAACCAAACAGGTCCCAAAACGTGGATTTTTAAAAATTTTTGACAGCCACCAAACAGGTCCCAAAACGTGGATTTTTTAAAAATTTTTGACAGCCACCAAAGAGGTCCCATAACGTGGATTTTTTAAAAATTTTTGACAGCCACCAAACAGGTCCCAAAACGTGGATTTTTTAAAGATTTTTGACAGCAACCAAATAGGTCTCAAAACGTGGATTTTTTAAAGATTTTTGACAGCCACCAAACTGGTCCCAAAACGTGGAGTTTTTAAAGATTTTTGACAGCCACCAAACTGGTCCCAATACGTGGATTTTTTAAAGATTTTTGACAGCCACTTAAGAGAGAACAGAACGTGGATTTTTTAAATATTTTTGGCAGCCACTTAAGAGAGAACAGAACGTGGATTTTTTAAATATTTTTGGCAGCCACTTAAGAGAGAACAGAACGTGGATTTTTTAAATATTTTTGGCAGCCACTTAAGAGAGAACAGAACGTGGATTTTTTAAATATTTTTGGCAGCCACTTAAGAGAGAACAGAACGTGGATTTTTTAAATATTTTTGGCAGCCACTTAAGGAGAACAGAACGTGGATTTTTTAAATATTTTTGGCAGCCACTTAAGAGAGAACAGAACGTGGATTTTTTAAATATTTTTGGCAGCCACTTAAGAGAGAACAGAACGTGGATTTTTTAAATATTTTTGGCAGCCACTTAAGAGAGAACAGAACGTGGATTTTTTAAATATTTTTGGCAGCCACTTAAGAGAGAACAGAACGTGGATTTTTTAAATATTTTTGGCAGCCACTTAAGAGAGAACAGAACGTGGATTTTTTAAATATTTTTGGCAGCCACTTAAGAGAGAACAGAACGTGGATTTTTTAAATATTTTTGGCAGCCATTTAAGAGAGAACAGAACGTGGATTTTTTAAATATTTTGGCAGCCACTTAAGAGAGAACAGAACGTGGATTTTTTAAATATTTTTGGCAGCCACTTAAGAGAGAACAGAACGTGGATTTTTTTAAATATTTTTGGCAGCCACTTAAGAGAGAACAGAACGTGGATTTTTTAAATATTTTTGGCTGCCACTTAAGAGAGAACAGAACGTGGATTTTTTAAATATTTTTGGCAGCCACTTAAGAGAGAACAGAACGTGGATTTTTTAAATATTTTTGGCAGCCACTTAAAAGAGAACAGAACGTGGATTTTTTAAATATTTTTGGCAGCCACTTAAGAGAGAACAGAACGTGGATTTTTTAAATATTTTTGGCAGCCACTTAAGAGAGAACAGAACGTGGATTTTTTAAATATTTTTGGCAGCCACTTAAGAGAGAACAGAACGTGGATTTTTTAAATATTTTTGGCAGCCACTTAAGA